>NC_134357.1:492746095-492921095 GCF_048569485.1 Anomaloglossus baeobatrachus
CCCCACCATCCCCAGCAGAGGACAGAGCCCCCCAAGTGACCCCGGCACCCGACCCCCACCATCCCCAGCAGAGGACAGAGCCCCCCAGTGACCCCGGCACCCGACCCCCACCATCCCCAGCAGAGGACAGAGCCCCCCCAGTGACCCCGGCACCCGACCCCCCACCATCCCCAGCAGAGGACAGAGCCCCCCAGTGACCCCGGCACCCGACCCCCACCATCCCCAGCAGAGGACAGAGCCCCCCAGTGACCCCAGCACCCCGACCCCCACCATCCCCAGCAGAGGACAGAGCCCCCCAGTGACCCCGGCACCCGACCCCCACCATCCCCAGCAGAGGACAGAGCCCCCCAGTGACCCCGGCACCCGACCCCCACCATCCCCAGCAGAGGACAGAGCCCCCCACTGACCCCGGCACCCGACCCCCCACCATCCCCAGCAGAGGACAGAGCCCCCCACTGACCCCGGCACCGGACCCCCCACCATCCCCAGCAGAGGACAGAGCCCCCCACTGATCCCGGCACCGGACCCCCACCATCCCCAGCAGAGGACAGAGCCCCCCACTGACCCCGGCACCGGACCCCCACCATCCCCAGCAGAGGACAGAGCCCCCCACTGACCCCGGCACCGGACCCCCACCATCCCCAGCAGAGGACAGAGCCCCCCACTGACCCCGGCACCGGACCCCCCACCATCCCCAGCAGAGGACAGAGCCCCCCCACTGACCCCAGCACCGGACCCCCACCATCCCCAGCAGAGGACAGAGCCCCCCCACTGACCCCAGCACCGGACCCCCACCATCCCCAGCAGAGGACAGAGCCCCCCACTGATCCCGGCACCCACCATCCCCAGCAGAGGCCAGAGCCCCCCACTGACCACAGCAGCACTGGCCCCCACCACAGATTGTCTACAGTAGCATTGAGCGCCCAAAAAAAAAAAATCCAGACCAGGCACACAGCATGAAGCTTCCACACACAGTAATGAAAGAACTCCCGTTTGTAACTATGAAGACACTGACCTTGTTCTGTGCAGGAAAGAGTCATCCATAGCGCGGAGTCCTGAGGGAGAGGCTGCAGCAGAAGCAGCGTCCACACATGCCGAGAAGCAGGAGGAAATGGCGTCTCCTCGTGCAGTGTGACATTAGACCACGCCCCCGACCGCGCCCCTAACACGTGACGGTAGTGACGTCATGCCGGGAAGGAGCCTGTACACTCTAGCATCTACCATCTAGTGTGCGGCTCTGCAGGTGGAGGTGTGTGGAGATTCCCCATTACTGGGGCAGGCGGCATTAACCCCTTCAGCTCTGAGACTTTCTTGCAGTTTTTATCTCGATTTCTATGAATCGTGAGGTTTTTGTTCCTTTTCCTCTGATAGATACAAACGCCCCAACTATGAGAGGCCGGAAGTGAGGAAACCCGTCTGCCCTCAGTCCTCGGCCCCTTTCCGCCCCTTTTCAGTCCTCGGCCCCTTTCCGCCCTCGGTCCTCGACTCCTTTCCGCCCTCAGTCCTCGGCCCCTTTCCGCCCTCAGTCCTCGGCCCCTTTCCGCCCTCGGTCCTCGGCCCCTTTCCGCCCTCTGTCCTCGGCCCCTTTCCGCCCTCTGTCCTCGGCTCCTTTCTGCCCGCGGTCCTCAGCCCCTTTCTGCCCGCGGTCCTCGGCCCCTTTCTGCCCTTGGTCCTCAGCCCCTTTCTGCCCTCGGTCCTCAGCCCCTTTCTGCCCTCGGTCCTCAGCCCCTTTCTGCCCTCGGTCCTCAGCCCCTTTCTGCCCTCACACAGTTTAATGTTCCCCAGAATGTTCTCATTATATGTTTCCCCTTATTATCTCCAGTAATTGTATTATTACAGCGGATTCTTTATGTTACATCATCATCTTCTCCCCATTCAGGTCCCTACAATATCGGATCCTCTCACTGGAGATCTTCTATATAAGAGAATTCTCCTGATTGCCCCGTGAAGGATGGATATGGACAGGGACAAGATGGCGGAGAGGATATTACACCTCACCCTAGAGATCCTCTTCCAGCTTACTGGAGAGGTGAGAGATTCTGATGACGTCACATTACATCATTCTTATCTATGGGAATAACAGATGGACAGAACTGGAGAGGTGAGGACTCTGGAAATGTCTGGAGTGAGATTTATTACTGTGTCTCCATAACCAGGATTACACAGTAGTGAAGAAGACCTCTAGTGAGCGCTGTCAGACCCCTGTGTCTGAGGGATGGGGAAGACCCCTGAGCCCAATCACGGGGCCTCCACCTCACCCCCCGATACATGAGGACATCAATGACCAGAAGATCCTAGAACTCACCTACAAGATGATTGAGCTGCTGACTGGAGAGGTGACACTGCTGGGAATGCTGGGACATTATACAGTAACGCTATGAAGGGATCGGGGGGTGACGGTATCATTGTATGTGTCAGGTTCCTATAAGGTGTCAGGACGTCACCGTCTATTTCTCCATGGAGGAGTGGGAGTATTTAGAAGGACACAAAGATCTGTACAAGGACGTCATGATGGAGGATCCCCAGCCCCTCACATCACCAGGTAATAGACAGGACTAAATACACACGGCCTATAATTATCTGTATGTAAGGAATGAATTCAGTCCCTGTATGTGTCTCCTCCAGTTCTATCCAGTAAGAGGACAACACCAGAGAGATGTCCCCGTCCTCTTCTCCCACAGGACTGTAAACAAGAAGATCCCAATGTTCCTCAGGATCATCAGGTAGATGGAGAGAAGGTGCATGAAATCTCCCTATGATGTGTAGACGGCTGTGAAGGTCTTGTGCTCAGTCTTGTTTTATCCTCCAGTATTATATGTGTTATACTTGTGTAATGAGAGCGGTGGAGATGGCAGGATTAGAGCCGATCATAGATGTGACTTCTCCATCTGTCTGTGACTTTTAAAATGTTTGTTTCAGGGGGAAGATCTGCCCCATATTAATACTACAGAGACATATGTGAGGGGTGATGAACGGAGTAAAGAGGAGATTCCTACAGATAACTGCCCAGGTGAGTAGTGACCACTAAATGCAGAGAAGTCACAGATTCTTCTCAGTCACCGGCTGTAGCTGCTTTATCAGGGTTGTAGTCCGGCCATATCAAATGGTCACCATTCTGCTGCTAGTCCACCACATGCTCCTCCAGCCAATACTGTCCCCATTATTTTTGGCATTGGATGCCCTTCTGTTGGAGTGAGATCAATATCAGCCAGATCTTACAGGTAGGATCCATCCTATCCCCTGAAATTAGAAGACGTTGACACTTAGCTGCCCAGACCTCTAATCTGCAAAGCAAAATTAAATCAGTATGGTGGACCCCTAAGCGAAAGCGGAGGGTGATGATGCTGGTGACGTCCTAGAATCTCGGCATCTTATTGATGGATCTTCCTTCTCTCCCTTCTGATGAATGTGCTGATAGGGGCGTTTATATCCAGAATTCAGCACAGGGTAATTGTAACACATGAGGGAGGTTAAGATTATCCCACAGTGGGTACATGGAGGCAGGGCAGCCCACTCAAATTATTTTCAAAATGTAATTAGAAAAAAAGTATACTAATTACCACAAAGTTCTGATATTTTTACCTTCAAGAACCTGAAAGATAATTTCTCTGAATACTACAAATGTCCATTATATAAGAACTTGTACTGGAGATGTCCATTGTTGAGTCCGAGAGGCAGAAAGTAAATGTCTAATATTTCTTCAAGAAACTCATCTGACAGAAGATATTGTCCCCTACAATAGTTTGGATTGCCGAGAGCCCCCGAGCCACATACTGTAATTACTCCAGATGTGTTACCTCTAGTTACTAAATCACTGACGGTGAAGGCTGTCGGGGTGGAGGGCGGTCATTTTAGTAGATGTGTTATTGTCTATAGTCACAGTTTTCTCTATAGTAGTTAGTACCAAAGCCGCTCTTATTTCATGGCTTTCCACTGCAGCCAGTTTTCTGCTACTATCCAGGCCCCATTTCTCCAATCTGACAACTGTCACTTTACATGATAACTAGAGCTGATCGGACTCGCAAAAAAACGGGACTGGTGGGACCCTGCTCAATTTAAAAAAAAAAAACAAAACAACTGATCCATTCCAGAATCCGGTGCCAATATACAGTAAGTCTATGGGGACCAGAATCTGGAGATTAAAAGCATTGGTGGAAGGGATAGGTGGGTAGGAGCGCGCGCGGTGTACTCACAGAGGCTGTGTCATGGCGAGATACTTCTTCTGGGTCACGCTTTACTTTCCGGAGCCGACAATTGAATAGTCACTGCTTTGCTTGCCCACCGGCGCATGTAATTGGTTGCAGTTATACGCTCCCCCACCCTGAATGGCAGCGTATTAGCTGACTGCAACCAATCAAAGGCGCCAGAATGGCCAGTGGGCGGGGAAAGCAGTGCACGTGTCTGCGGGTCAGTATGGTGGTATAAAAATAAATAAATGAAAGTAAATAAAACTATCAATGTAAGGTCCCCCATATTCTGATGCCAGCACAGATAAAGCCTGTGGCTGCAGCCCCCAGCTGTCGGACTCTATCTGTGCATCAAAATAAGCCCACAGTCACATGTGCAAGGGACTTGCATGACATCACCCGACACGGCTTGCCGCTCTCCGAACATGAGCGTGCATGTACAGTCATGGCCAAAAGTTTTGAGAATGCTACAAATAATAAATTTTACAAAGTGTACTGCTTAAGTTTTTCTAATGGAAATTTGCATATACTGCAGAATGTCATAAAGAGTGATCAGCTTAACAGCAATTATTTGCAAAGTCAATATTGGCTAAGAAAATGAACTTTAATCCCCAAAACACATTTCAACATCATTGCATTCCTGCCTTAAAAGGAGCAGCTAACATTGTTTTAGTGATTGATCGCCAGCCCTGTCCTCATCAATACCCACACCTGTGTTAATGGAACAATCAGTCATGATTAAGTAAGAATGACACCACTGGACACTTTAAAAGGAGGCTGGTGCTTGGTATCATTGTTTCTCTTCAGTTAACCATGGTTATCTCTAAAGAAACACGTGCAGCCATCATTGCTCTGCACAAAAATGGCCTAACAGGGAAGAGTATCGCAGCTACAAAGATTGCACCTCAGTCAACAATCTATCGCATCATCAAGAACTTCAAGGAGAGAGCTTCCATTGTTGCCAAAAAGGCTCCAGGGCGCCCAAGAAGGACCAGCAAACGCCAGGACCGTATCTTAAAACTGTTTCAGCTGTGGGATCGGACTACCAGCCGTACGAGCTAGCTCAGCAATGGCAGCAGGCTGGTGTGAGTGCTTCTGCACGCACTGTGAGGCGGAGACTCTTTGAGCAAGGCCTGGTTTCAAGGATGGCAGCAAAGAAGCCACTTCTCTCCAGAAAAAACACCAGGGACCGACTGATATTCTGCAAAAGGTACAGGGAGTGGACTGCTGAGGACTGGGGTAAAGTCATTTTCTCAGATGAATCTCCTTTTCGATTGTTTGGTACATCTGGAAAACAGCTTATTAGGAGAAGAAGAGGTGAGCGCTACCACCAGTCTTGTCTCATGCCAACTGTTAAGCATCCTGAAACGATTCATGTGTGGGGTTGCTTCTCAGCCAAGGGAATCGGCTCACTCACAGTCTTGCCTAAAAACATAGCCATGAATAAAGAATGGTACCAGAATGTCCTCCAAGAGCAACTTCTCCCAACTGTCCAAGAGCAGTTTGGCACCCAACAATGCCTTTTCCAGCATCATGGAGCACCTTGCCATAAAGCAAAGGTGATCACTAAATGGCTCATGGAACAAAACGTAGAGATTTTGGGTCCATGACCTGGAAACTCCCCAGATCTTAATCCCATTGAGAACTTGTGGGCAATCATCAAGAGACGGGTGGACAAACAAAAACCAACAAATTCTGGCAAAAAGCATTGCTTATGCAAGAATGGACAGCTATCAGTCAGGATTTGGTCCAGAAGTTGATTGAGAGCATGCCAAGTAGAATTGCTGAGGTCCTGAAGAAGGGTCAACACTGCAAATATTGACTTGCTGCATTAACTCATTCTAACTGTCAATATAACCTTTTGGTACTCATAATATGATTGCAATTATATTTCTGTATGTGATGTAAACATCAGACAAACACAATTAAAAACCAGAGGGCAACATATCATGTGAAAATATAATTTTGGTGTCATTCTCAAAACTTTTGGCCATGACTGTACACAGAAACACATGCGGCCGACCTGCTCCTGTCAGAAGAGTGTGTGGTTGTGCCAAGTAATGCGATGCCAGACTCGTGCGAGTCTGGTATGACATCACCCGGCACAACCTGCCACTCTCCGAACATGAGAGTGCATCTACACAGAAACACATGCTGTCCGCTCCTGTCAGAACAGTGTGCGGCTGTGTTGGGTGATGAGATATGAGACCTGTGCGAGTCTGGCATGATATCATCCGACACGGCCTGACGCTCTCTTAACATGAGCGTGCGTGTACATATAAACACAACGGCCGACCCGCTCCTGATAGGAGAGTGTGCATCTGTGCTGGGTGATGCGACGCAAGACTAGCGCGAGTCTCTCGCAAGTGTGATTCCGGCATAAGAGAAACTGCATGCGGCTTTTTTTATTATTTAAATAAATAATTTAAAAAAAAACGATGTGTGGTCCCCCCCAATGTTGATACCCAGCCTAGATAAAGCCAGCTGGGGGCTGGTATTCTCAGCCGCCCGGTATTGCCGCATCCATTAGATGTGACAATGCCGGTGCTTTACCGTTTCTTCTCGGTGTCCTGGTGCAATGGGAATCGAGGTAACGCTCAGCTGCTACTAAGCCCTAAGTTAGTGATGGCACAGGTGTCAATGAGATACCTGCTCACCACCCTGTAAATGAAAGTAAATAAGTACAAACACCCAGAAAAATATCCTTTATTTGGAATAAAATACAAAAACCACCCTCTATCACCCCTTTATTAACCCCAAACACCCCCCAGGTCCGGCATAAATCACACGAGATCATATGCCGCTTTCAGCTCTGCTACATCCCACAGCAAACAGCCAAAGAGCACCACTGCTGACTGTGACTGCAGACAATGACTGAGTCGCGATGACTGCAGACAGACGCTGTCACAGGCTGGGGGTCCGTCTGACTGCAACCAATCACAGATGGCGGGGTGGGCAGGGAAAGCACAAAAAGCTGTGTGTATGCGATGAGCCTAGTGTGCAGTACAGGAAGTGAATCCGCGACCCGGAAACATTTTACTGCCATAACACCAAGTCTCCGTAAGTATGAAACTCTCGCTTAATTCTTGTTTAGTTTATTTTCCCTTTAATTTCTGAATCCGGATCGTGCAGCTAGAATCCTGGGCCTGGGTCCGGAACACAGGCAACTTTGAAACCGCACGGATCCACACGGTCCGCTCAGCCCTAATGATAACACCATTGTAATGATTAATCTGATCCCAGTGTTTGAGATTTTTTTCTGTGGCATATTCTGTTTTATCTTAGCTGTAATGTGAGGTTGATTTTGTTTTGCATTTATTTAAAAATAAAACAAATAAACTGAAATTCACCCAAACTTTTAAAGAATTAGAAGTGATCAAACATTGCATTCGGATGCTCTTAGAGAGAACCTGTCAGGTCCATTGTGCACCCAGTACCACGAGCAGTTCTGTGCATATTGCTAATCCCTGCCTAACTGTCCCTGTATCTAGTAGGATACATAAAGAGATCTTTAGGAAACGTATTTCTAAAGATCCTTTGTGATATGTTAATGAGCGCAGTGACTAGTCCAAGGGTGTTAGGTCCTGCACTTATTTAGCCCTCTTAGCATGATAGCACGACCACAGGGACATGTTAACATGCTAGTCAATGCCCACGGACCAGCGTAATCATCGGCATTGACGCACGTACCTGTGTCTGTTGCACTGCCTCAGACACCGGCTGTAATCTCAGTGCGCATGGATCAGTAGTCCTGTTAAGGTGAACTCTTAACCAGAGATCACTAGTTGCCTACTGCCTGGTCTAATTGGTGTGGGTCGAGTGCATGCTTGAAAAATGAGATCAGACACAGTCGGATAGTCATCTTTCCTCGACAGAAGTCAGCCCATGCTCTGCTTTATTACAACTGAGCTTGCTCTGATATAACCTTGCAAAGGGGCATGTCCGGATGTGTTCATTGGTCAGTGGGTCGAACAATGTATTAGTCCATGAGCTGATTGGTAGGCGTCATTGTAGGCGGGTCTATGACATCATTGGATGGATCCATGGTGATGATGATGGGAGGGACGTCATCTGGTGGATCCATGCTGGATGGTTTGGTCTGTGATGTCTTCTAGCTTGACCAGTCTTCCCTTATATGGTATCTTCTTACACCTGGACATTCCTTGCATTCCAGGCAAGGTGTGGAGAAACAGGCAATGACAGCCACCTTTATATCTGTGTCATGTATATGATCTGAAACCTGAATTATGTAAGGCAAATCGACATATTTCCCACAATGCTCTATGTCCAGAGGTTAATTAAGTATTTCATTTTATGGCTCTCCTCAACAGTCCCCCCTAAATACTTTATTAACCTTCTGACCCTACCGTGGTCCTCCATCAGCTCTAATGCTTTAACTGCAACTTTTTCATTTTTCTACCCGCTATACAAGCAATGCTAAGCCTTTTCCCCCGCTGGTACAGACTGCTAATCAGAGAGTTGATCACATCCCGCACACACAGTTCAGAGGCACAGGTAACGAACCAGTCCTTAGAACAGACTATTTAATACCGAAGATTTTGAGATTAATCAATAAGAAAGAGTAAGGCAATTGTAAGAATAAGCTTCTTACTGTTATGCTGCAGCTTTTAGCATTACTGTTTCTGAAAGACTGAATCTCAGTCAACATCTGAGTGCTGTCCGCGTCTTCGAGACTTTTCTACCTGAGTACACATGATTGTATCACAACACTAATGGATCTCTTCTTGTCTCGGGTCCACAATCTACCACCAAGAGGCCTTTAACAAGATTTCCCTTACGCATGGATCCGATTACCTTCAGTAACATAGAGTAGCACTTTTACGGCTTCAAATACCAACAAATAAAACAATACCAGTTACCTACAAGTGTATGTTATCCTTAAAAAAGTCACTTAAACCCTTAAAATAATTGATTGGTTCAGGTCAGATAATGTTTTTCCCACCATGAGCCCTTATTTGTGTAATGTTCCTGTACCCATTGTTTCCTTATTGTTATTTCCCATATATCATCCCCAATCTAGAAATTCTCCATAAGGTTCTATGTGAGATAATCCAGCACTATGTGTGTTGTGACCCTCATTCTGCTGGTACGATGGACTCTTTACAGCGGCTGTTGTCTCCAGATGGGTTTTCCCTCAAGCTTCATGGAAGTTGCTGTGGTTGGGATAAGCTGGATCGGCCCATCTGATTCTGACTCATGGCTCTTTCTAACTTGTCTTTTTAGGATCACCCAGTCTCCTGGCTGGAGACCACGTGCTCCTGACACTGATTTCGGATCTGGAATTGGAGGATACACATGTTTAACACACTATATAGGCAGTTGTATACGGCTCATACATCACTGGTCAGGATATCACACTGTATCTGCAGTATCTGTGAGAAATATAATCACGCTCTAGGTACTAAACCAAAAATACCTTATATAAAGATCTAATTATTAAAAGGAAAATGAACATTTGTTACATGATTTGCAGCGTCCACCATTATCTTGTGGATCGTTACATGTTTATGTTATAATCATTAAAATTCCAAACACCATACACCCATGTGACTATAGACACAATTAGATATTCCAATACAGGAGGGGGCAGGGATTGGGGCAATACCCCTAAACTCTCCATACCTCGCAGCGGAGGTCGGCACCCTATAAGGCGAATTGGTGCCCCCGCTCACCGACGGCTCACCCTCCCTATCCCTACACTGCTAAGCTAATACGTGCTGCTAATGTCAGTGAGGGAATATAGAAACCGTGAGATACAGGGATAAAGAGGCGTCAATATGCAATTATATATATCCAATTCATTCCCAAAGATTAAATATTCACACTCTGTATTTACATAGCTGTTTGTAGCTTAAAATCAATATGATACAGCAAAATTGAAGGACCAAACCCTAAAAGAAATGTAATATCTCACATGTATAACATGTACCCACTGTATAAATATAATAATAATAATAAGGCCAGGTAAAGTCATGAGGAGATCTTGTCTGATCACAGACCCTCCACTGTCCTATTCACACTCAGGCTAATAAAATAAACGCATATTTATCAGACATTTAGCATGAAAGAAGCGCAACGCATGTCTCCCTTCTTCACAATGGCAGATGGGTTCATCAGGTACTGATCTCTATAGTGACCTCTGCTATAGAATATGTTCTTTTACCACTTTTTAGGAACTCCATCTTTACATACCACCAGCACCATGAGTTTTTCAGCAGTAATGTTTTCCACACTGGATATGTTTCAGAGCAGGCCTGAAAAGAAATTCACACAACACGCACAAAACTCATATAAACCTACTCATGGTAGATGTATATGACTAATCTGCAATCACCGGAGCAGTAGAGCGGATGAGGGGGTGTTTCTACGAGGTCTTTACAGTTTTTTCTACCTTAATAAGCACATGTCTTACAAGACTGGAGGTGTCTGGCCACCTGGGTACTGAGCAGTGGTGCCGCCCAGATCTTGTCCATCCCAACACCTTTGTCACATGGGTTACCTGGGCCATTATTGAGTAGAGCGCTCACGGCAGAGAAAGCTTACCGCCCTTTATCCACAGACCTTCCTCAGTCACTGGCTCCCTGCGTCTCACACGCCGTTCCTTGCTGAATCGCTTGTTCCTGTAGGGATTTAAGAACACAAGGAGTGACCAATGTCACGGACGACGTGACAGGAGCCACCGAGGTACTGGTCTGCATTGGACTCTCAACTCTAGGCCCATTCACTGCTTCTTTGTTGCCTGCTCCATCAGTCACCGGCTCTTTTGATAACAGGAGAGCGCCTCCACCTGGGCTCATATACACTCTCTACGGTCTTTATAGATTTATGACGTCACACTCCACATTTTCCTATCTTACCCCTTTCCGCTCTACAAACCACAGTGATCGCAAATCTTCATCTCGTTCTCCTATTACGATGAGAGAGAAGTGGTTTGATTTTTATTACCTCATGTTGTGTAACCTCAGCATATCCAGTGCAGAATCAACCAGCATCTTGGTATCTGGATCCATCTACAGAAAAACTCAAAATATACATTAGCAATTGGCTCATCTGAGACATGTTCAAAACCTGACCATTCTTGTTACATCAGAGCAATCATGAGATATATGTGTGTCTGCTGTATCCTCCTTACAGATAAAAATATAAAGAACCCTTAATAGAAAAACCCAATCGATGAACAAATTAAAACCTTAAATAATACGTGTGACTTTCCACATCATCTTTCCCCCCCTTTTTGAATCTATTATCCAAAGCATAATTAGATTCAAAAAGTGTGTGGCCCCGGAGCTCTACATTTAGGCATAAAAGTCACATTGTATAGATTGTACCTAATCGGGAACACCAGAAATATTGTGTTTATCTGTAACTTAATAATGGAAAACCCTTTCAATTGCTTTTATAACCTTTGCTTGGACCACAGAAAACTGCACTGCAATCATTCTTTCTATAAAAAGAAAGCAGATTATTCAATACATTAAATATAAAACACAGAATTCCATAAATCCACATTCCTTAAATCAAATTATTGTAATTATTAATACATGATTATTATTATGATTATTATTATTATTATTAATAACCATAATAATAACGTGACACAACCTCTGGATATTGGAAGTAGAGGCGTTCATATTTGAAACATTGAGGAGATTATCAGCATCTCTGTGATACTGTCCTATAACTTGAAGGGATAAAAGAATCTAGAACTAATAAACTGGCCATGTGGGAAAACAAAATGTTGATTTGCCATAGAAAAATTATCTAACAGACTTCTATGCTTGAAAAGCTATTAATGAATGTAAACATGTCCACAGTTGACTTTTATTTCTTTGGGATAAAATTAGTAAAATAAAACTACTGTCAATGACCTTTTTCCAATATAAATTGCAATGAATTCCCCTTTTTTTTTTTTTTTTTCTTTTGGGCTGCTCTCACAATAGATTCCAAGGGGAGACAAAAAAAAACCCCTGTTCCACAAGTTTTTAAGATTGCTCCTCCCCCCAAAACCAGATGGAAAGAGGCTTCCTCAGCTGTAGGAGCCAAGTCAAATTTCCCTTCTTCTGTTGATTTATTTGTTTATTTTTATTTTTTTTTAAAACATGAAACTCTCAGGAAATATTTATTATTTACTTCTTTATCATGACCTCTACTGCAAAGGTACGTTATTTTTAAGATTTTTCTCTTATTCTTTTATTGCTTATTAATTAATAAGATATTGTTCCTTCTTGTCACTGTCCTGACTCAATCCAACCTGCACACTGGATCTATATTAAGTGTCTTCCACAACTTCCCAATCATTCAATGTTCCATCTTTTAGTGCTATAAACATTTACTAACACTTCATGTTATTCAGTGGCTGCAGTTTTGTGCTCCACTGAGGCCTATAGAAAATGGCCCCACAGCATGTGACTTCCTTTGTTGGGATTGTAGCAACATCTGGGGGAGGGGAAGGTAAACTTTTTTTTTTTTTTTTCAACTATTTCCCCCTATATTCTATAGCCTGGATTTTATACATACACACCATTGCACATCCCCCACTCACTCTGTCTTTGTCTCAATCATGCCTCAGCCATGTGCTTCATCCACCATTTTAAAATCTGTAGGAAACATGTGGCAGAGAAAAGGGAAAATTGACCTCACATCTGCTCAAACTCTGTCTCCCCATTTTCTATAGTCTGTACTTATACATATATATATATATATATATACACACACACACATATGTCCTAGATCTAAGTCTAATTATAGATAAAAACACTTATTTTTCTGTCTAAGTATATAGTACTCCATCCAATCCATTGCTCAAACATTTACAGAGCACATGGTCTTCTTCACACAAACCCCTGACTCACTTTGTTTTCTTTGTCTCAATCATGCTGTAGCCATGTGCTTCGTCCACCATTTTAAACCATGCATGCCTCAGCCATGTGCTTCGTCCACCATTTTAAAATCTGACCTAAAATGGCTGCAACCAAAAATAGCACATGGTTTATCACAGGATTGCAGCCTAGAGTCCCCCCATCCCAACAAAATCCACTCTCATCCGGATTTTTCAAGCACAACTAGACGCAACTTCACCAATTTCTCCATCTTTCTCTCAAGATAAATAACACCAAACAAGCAATCTTTCTCTATGCATACCAGATAAAAACAGACAAACAAAAAGACGGGGGAGATGACAAATAACTGAAACACTAAAGAAAACCTGCAGTTTGCAGCACACACTTCCAAATCCTTCCTTATACTGCCACGTGGTCTCTGTCTGATTTCTGCGTTCTGTAATTCACAAAAAATACCTAGTATCACCCCTGACTACAAGGTGTCTATACCGGCCGATTCGCCTCTCTTGGAGGACTTATAACTAGCCTAATAAAAAACCACCTAGTATCACCCCTGACTACAAGGAGTCTATACCGGCCGATTCGCCTCTCTTGGAGGACTTATAACTAGCCTAATAAAAAACCACCTAGTATCACCCCTGACTACAAGGTGTCTATACCGGCCGATTCGCCTCTCTTGGAGGACTTATAACTAGCCTAATAAAAAACCACCTAGTATCACCCCTGGCTACAAGGTGTCTATACCGGCCGATTCGCCTCTCTTGGAGGACTTATAACTAGCCTAATAAAAAACCACCTAGTATCACCCCTGACTACAAGGTGTCTATACCGGCCGATTCGCCTCTCTTGGAGGACTTATAACTAGCCTAATAAAAAACCACCTAGTATCACCCCTGACTACAAGGTGTCTATACTGGCCGATTCGCCTCTCTTGGAGGACTTACAACTAGCCTCTATAACACAGACTTTCGTTAACCTGCCTCTCTTGGAGGATTTGTTAACTAGCCTCTATAACACAGACTTGCATTAACCTGCCTCTCTTGGAGGATTTGTTAACTAGCCTCTATAACACAGACTTCCATTAACCTGCCTCTCTTGGAGGATTTGTTAACTAGCCTCTATAACACAGACTTCCATTAACCTGCCTCTCTTGGAGGATTTGTTAACTAGCCTCTATAACACAGACTTCCGTTAACCTGCCTCTCTTGGAGGATTTGTTAACTAGCCTCTATAACACAGACTTCCATTAACCTGTGGAAAACACGTGCCTAACCTGACCAATTAAAACTTGCTCTTTATCTCTAGGCCTCTTGCCGAGTCATTCACTCTAGGCCTGAAGCCAAAACTCTATTTATTACACCTCGAGCCGAGTCATTCACTCTAGGCCTCGAGCCACAACTCTATTTAAATCTCTACCAGAACCGCAAGACATGACAGGCAACAACCAAAAACCGTACCACATGGAGCGTTCTCCACGTTTCCAAACACCGCTCAAAAACTCACTTGCTATCCTAACTACCAGTCAATCTCCCCTCTAGACAAATACACACAACAGGCAGCAGGCAACTGAATATGTGACGGTTCTTCCGAGATTAATATGGCCAGCAGCGGAGAAACTCTTCTGCCGTCACAGAGATCGCAAAAACCGGACACGGTCAGGCAATCAGTGCCACATACCCTGAGACACACGAGTAAGACTTCAGATTATAAAAATCAGCAGACTTACCATGTTCTTGTATAAAGAGCGGATCAGACTCTTGGATCAGGGTATCCAGCACGTCCTGCCATTCCAATCGCCGGTCCTCAAGATTGTAGAGTTTCTCCTATACTGGCCCCACATTGTTGGGCGCCAATAATGTTAAGGTGAACTCTTAACCAGAGATCACTAGTTGCCTACTGCCTGGTCTAATTGGTGTGGGTCGAGTGCATGCTTGAAAAATGAGATCAGACACAGTCGGATAGTCATCTTTCCTCGACAGAAGTCAGCCCATGCTCTGCTTTATTACAACTGAGCTTGCTCTGATATAACCTTGCAAAGGGGCATGTCCGGATGTGTTCATTGGTCAGTGGGTCGAACAATGTATTAGTCCATGAGCTGATTGGTAGGCGTCATTGTAGGCGGGTCTATGACATCATTGGATGGATCCATGGTGATGATGATGGGAGGGACGTCATCTGGTGGATCCATGCTGGATGGTTTGGTCTGTAATGTCTTCTAGCTTGACCAGTCTTCCCTTATATGGTATCTTCTTACACCTGGACATTCCTTGCATTCCAGGCAAGGTGTGGAGAAACAGGCAATGACAGCCACCTTTATATCTGTGTCATGTATATGATCTGAAACCTGAATTATGTAAGGCAAATCGACATATTTCCCACAATGCTCTATGTCCAGAGGTTAATTAAGTATTTCATTTTATGGCTCTCCTCAACAGTCCCAGCACTTCCAGTCATGTGCACTAGACCTCTCTGAAGCCAAGACACATACACCCGGCTTTATAGTTCTCATGACTGGAAGTGCTGGGGACTTCTGATCATGCGCACTGAGCCTAAAACCGGCGGTGACAATGGACACAGGTAAACTTGTCACCGCTGATGCTGCTGGGCAATGGGCATTGTATAGCATGTTAGCATGCCCCTGTGGGCGTTCTAAGAGAGTGGAATGAGCGCATGAACTAACGCCCTTGCGAGGTATTAACCTCTGACACCATTTCTCGATATCCCAGGGAGGCTTCTACATCTGATATTTAACCCCTGGGTCCTGTCCCCTGATGAACCCCTAGCACCTTTTGGGGAGAAGCGCGTCGGGACTTCGTCTCTGGACATCGCCATCAGATAAGTGAACATTTTTGTTGGCTATCACTTATTATGGGGTCATTTACACTTTTTTTTTTTTCCATGTATGGTGTTAAAGGTTAGGGTGTAATAGGATTATTTAGGGATTCCCATCTGTGAATGGGGGCGCCACAACCCTAGGGCGTCATACCCTCCATTGCTAAGTAGGGATAGACAATTTAGGGCCAGTCTATATAGTTTTTCTTTCCTACCCAGCTATTGTTATTATACCTTCTGCACCCTGCCTATTTGTGTGGTGTGTTGTTGGTCACTTGACCTTTTAATCTCATTATTAAAAGTTATATTTTAACGGGTTTTTTTCTTTTCCCTGGTTTCTTACCCATTAGCATATCATATGGGATCTTTAAAAATACTTTTTCTAAAGATCTCTTTATGCATGCTGCTAGATACAGGGACTAGTAAGCAGGGATTAGCAATATGCAACCAGAACTGTCCATAGTTCTGGGTGCGTAATGCACCTGACAGGTTCCCTTTAAAACAAATAGTGACATCGCAACATATAGTCAATAAATAGCATTTACCGTATTCTTTTTTTTTTTTTTTTTGTCAAAATGACTACTTTGACTCTACATGCAGTCTCTGGAAACTAGCATGGAGTGGATGTTGTAGAGTGAACATTAGAGATGAGCGAACCGGTCGCGGTTCGGCTCGAGCTCGGTTCGCCGAACGGAGGTCCCGTTCGAGTTCGGTTCGTCGAACGTTCGACGAACCGAACTCGAACTGCATAGGAAACAATGGCAGGCAATCACAAACACATAAAAACACCTAGAAAACACCCTCAAAGGTGTCCAAAAGGTGACAAACAACTCACAACACAACACAAACACATGGGAAAGTGACAAGGACATATACTCATGCGAAAACAAAAGAGCTGGACAAGGAAAAAGAGGACGAGACACAGATATAGGCATGGCATGCCCTTCTAAAATCATGTAAAACACCGCAAGGTGACTCCAAGCGGAGTCTCCCTTTTTTCCAAAAATTGTGCCCCACACACACCCACCCATTCAGTGGCAGCAGTTGTACCCCAGTTGTACACTTCACAGCTAGATTTGCATCAAGCACATTCAAAAATACGCTATTCTTAACCGTCCCCAGGATGACACCGGGGTAGGTAGCAAGGTCTTTCCTGATCCCAGCTCTGTGCATCTTGGCTTCTTTTAAAAACAATGTAAGCAAGGGTTACTCCAAGAGGAGTCTCCCTTTTTTTCCAAAAATTGTGCCACACAGACACTAACCCCTTCAGTGGCAGCACTTGTGCCCTAGTTGCAAACAGGATGTTTTGATTTGCATCAAGCACATGCCAAATCCACAAGCATTTACTCTCCCCAGGATGACACAGGGGTAGTAAATTCCTTGTGGATCCATGACTTGTTCATTTTGATGAACGTTAGTCTGTCCACATTGTCACTGGACAGACGCGTGCGCTTATCTGTCAGCACACACCCAGCAGCACTGAAGACACGTTCAGAGACAACGCTGGCAGCTGGACACGACAAAATCTCCAAGGCGTAACTGGAGAGCTCTGGCCATTTTTCTAGATTTGAAGCCCAAAATGAGCAAGGCTCCATTTGCAAAGTCATGGCATCGATGCTCATTTGGAGATACTCCTGTATCATCCTCTCCAGCCGTTGACTACGTGTCAGACTTGTTGTCTCTGGTGGCCTTGCAAAGGAGGGTCTAAAAAAATTATGAAAAGATTCCATAAAATTGCTGTTACCAGCACCAGATACAGTCCTACTGGTACGGGTAGACTGTTGAAGATGACGAGACCGTCCCATGTTTGTCAAGTTACAACTGGGAGAATCACTCCCTGCACGGTTGTTTGGTGGATAAGCCGAGCTAAGATCGAGTAACAGCTTCTGCTGATACTCCAGCATACGTGCGTCCCTTTCTATGGCTGGAATTATGTCACAAAATTTGGACTTGTACCGGGGATCTAATAGTGTGGCAAACCAGTAGTCATCATCACTTCTAATTTTGACAATACGAGGGTCATGTTGGAGGTAGTGCAGCAAGAACGCGCTCATGTGTCTTGCGCAGCCATGTGGACCAAGTCCACGCTGTGTTTGTAGCATAGAGGTGCTACCCGTTCTTTCATTCTCTGACATCTCCCCCCAACCTCTTTCAACTGAAATTTGACCAAGGTCTCCCTCATCTGCTGAGTCTTCCATGTCCATGGACAGTTCGTCCTCCATTTCTTCATGTTCTCCTGCACTTTCCTCAACATTTCGCCTGCTACTATGTGCCCTTGTTGATCCCTGTCCCCCATGGTCCCATGCCTGCTGCGTTGGTGATGATGAACGTCTGGACCTTGGTGATGTTGTTGTCCCTTGCGCATATGAATCCTCCTGTAGTTCCTCCCTTTCCTGTTGTCCCACCCCCTGACTCCGAATAGTGTTTAGCGTGTGCTCCAGCATGTAAATGACTGGAATTGTCATGCTGATAATGGCATTGTCAGCGCTAAACATATTCGTCGCCGTGTCGAAACTGTGCAGAAGGGTGCATAGGTCCTTGATCTGAGACCACTCCATCAGGGTGATCTGTCCCACCTCTGCATCTCGTTGGCCCAGGCTATACGTCATGACGTATTGCACCAGGGCTCGGCGGTGCTGCCACAGTCGCTGTAACATGTGGAGAGTCGAATTCCAGCGTGTCGGCACATCGCATTTCAGGCGATGAACCGGCAGGCCGAAAGACTTCTGGAGCGATGCAAGTCGCTCAGCTGCGGCGATTGAACGGCGGAAGTGAGCAGACAGTTTTCGTGCCCTGGTCAGAAGGCCATCTAGGCCGGGATAGTGTGTTAAGAATTGCTGGACAACAAGGTTCAACACGTGAGCCATACAAGGCACTGTGTCACCTTGCCCAGGCGAAGGGCCGCACCCAGGTTTGCAGCATTGTCGCACACGGCCTTACCAGGCTGCAGGTTGAGTGGAGACAACCATTTATTAAACTCGGACCGCAGAGCTGACCACAACTCCTCAACTGTGTGACTCCTATTCCCAAGACATGTCAAGCTAAAGACCGCCTGATGCCGTTGTGCTCTGCTGCCAGCATAGTAATGAGGCGTGCGTGATTCCTTCTGCGCAGTGAGAACGCTGGTGGCCTGACCAGGCAGGCTTGGGGCGGAGGTGGAGGACCCAGATGAGGTGGAGGAGGCAGAAGCAGTGGCGGAACTTGGACAGACAGAGGATTGACACACAAGTCGTGGGGACGGCAAGACTTGTGCAGCAGACCCTTCACCATCTATCACCATAGTTACCCAGTGCCCAGTCAGCGACATGTAACGTCCCTGTCCATGCTTACTGGTCCAAGTATCGGTGGTGAAATGCACCCGTTCACACACAGAGTTTCTCAAGGAAGCGGTGATGTTGTGTGCGACATGCTGGTGTAGCGCGGGCCACCTTTCTTAGAGAAGTAGTGGCGACTAGGCATCTGGTACTGGGGCACAGCGACAGACATAAGGTCTCTAAAATCCTGTGTGTTCACTAGGCGGAAAGGCAGCATTTCGGTAGCCAAGAGCTTACAGAGGGATAGAGTCAACCTCTTAGCTTTGTCATGGGTCGCAGGAAATGGCCTTTTATTTTAACACATCTGAGGGACAGAGATCTGGCTGCTGTGTGTAGACGGTGTTGAGTAGGGTGTCCCTGGAAAAATGCAGGTTTGTGAGGAAAGTGCAGGCGGAGACATGATGTTGCCTTCATCCAACGTTGGTGCTATCGATGTCTGAGAGAGCTGTACACACTCACTTGTTTCCCCTTCCAAACCAACTGACGACCTACCAAGCAAACTGCCTGTTGCGGTTACAGTGGTTGAAGTTGTGCGTGGAAAACCAGGTGTACAGCTGTCCCCACAGTCCTAGAAGATGAAGAGCGCACGGATGCACTGGAAGGGGCAAGGCCGTGGATGGTTCGCTCCGCTAGGCCGCATTGCAGCACGGTGAGCTTCCCACCGGGAACTATGATATTTATTCATGTGACGATTCATGGAAGAAGTTGTCAAACTGCTGAGGTTTTGACCTCTACTAACAGAATCACGACAAATTTTACACATCACATAATTTGGGCGATCTTTTTCTATGTCAAAAAAGGACCAGGCTAGGCAAGGCTTAGAGGGCATGCGACCTGCTGAGCCCCCCCGACTAGTGCTCAGAGGCAGAGTGGTGGCTGATGATGCAGTTGTAGACGTGCTACCAGTGCTCCGACTCTGTCCAGGAAGGCGCAAGGTAACTTCGTCGTCGGTTGCATCCTCCTCCACCGCCTCTGTTGACCTCCTCGAGTGCCTGACTGGGGGTTGACAGTAGGTGGGATCTAGAACTTCATCATCAATTGTTGTGTTTGCACTCCCCTCCCCCTCAGACCGAGCCTCTTCTTGCCCTGACCGAATATTTAAGTTGTCATCCCAATCTGGTATCTGGGTCTCATCATCATCAGTATGTTCCTCATTGTCTATAACCACAGGTGTTACAGTTTGTGACAAAGGGTCAACATTACGCTCAGAAACTTGGTCCTCACAGCCTGAATCAGAGTCACAAAGGTTCTGGGCATCACTGCAGACCATTTCCTGGTCTGTACTCACTGTAGCTTGGGAGCAGACCTCTGATTCCCAGGCTATAGTGTGACTGAACAGCTCTGCAGACTCAGCCATCTCAGTTCCACCATACTGTGCAGGGCTGATGGAGACTTCAGAGCTGGGAGAAAGCAAGTTTGATTGGGATGACAACTCAGAGGACTGGTGTTTTTTGGATGCGGTACTTGAAGTGGCTGAGAGGGCACTTGTTGGACCAATTGAGATCCATTCAAGCATTTTCCTTTTTTGGCCATCATCTAGCTTTGTTCCTGTTGTTCGTGTCCGTAAAAAAGGGAGCACATCGGATTGTCCACGGTAAGTAGTAGACATCTTACTTTTGCTGGTAGATGGTCTATCTTCAGCAGATGATAATGGAGCTTTGCCACCTTCCCCACGGACAAACCCTTTTTTTCCTTTTCCACCACGCCTCTTCCCCTTTCCACCAGCATCTGTCATTTTGCCACTCATGTTGATTGCGACAAGATTGTGCACTGAAAATGTGGTAGTAAAAATTGAGAGGTGGTGTAGATTGCAGCGGTGGTCTAGCTTTATTAACTGCAGAATAATAAAGAATAAATATCCCTGACAATGCAACTACGGCCCTTAAACTGGCAGCATAAATTGCTAGTATAATGGCTTAGTTATAATGACTTTGAGTGTGCAATGCAGGCAGACGTGCTGCAAATATGTTTGCACTACTGGGACTATACAGAAGTCGAACAGCCACGTTTAGGATGCCACTAGGTACACTCAGTGTTTGCTAGTATAATGGCTTAGTTATAATGACTTTGACTGTGCAATGCAGGCAGACGTGCTGCAAATATGTTTGCACTACTGGGACTATACAAAAGTCCAATAGCCACGTTTAGGATGCCACTAGGTACACTCAGTGTTTGCTAGTATAATGGCTTAGTTATAATGAGTTGGAGTGTGCACAGGACAGGAGGGTACAGTGCCAGGGTTGTGGGTCTCTGGGTAGAGGAATGGAAGCCTGCCTTTCTATCCCTCCTAATGGGGAAATGCAGCGAGGAAATCCCTGACCTTAGCTACACAGACGCTGTCATCTTGTGTAGCTGTTAAACTCTGTTTTCAGGACCTGTCACCTATGGCTCTGACCCTGCCCGTATGAGCCCTTAAAAGGACTGATGGAAAGTGCTATCCCTAAGCTGTCCAGCGCTGTGTATGGAGCGCATACAGCAGTATCGGCGATAGGACTCAGGACGGAGCTGCGCCAGTGATGTCTGACACCAAGGACGCAGAAGAGATAATGGCGTCCGGACGGGCAGATACTCGTTTTTATAATGCAGGGACATGTGACATGGACATCCTATCACACATGCCGTTGCTTCTCTGGCTAAAAGTCCACTTAGCTGTGTGTGTGTCTGGGATTGGCTGACATGCTGGCCCTCCCCACTACACGCGCGCGCTTAGGGAAGGAAGACAAGGAAAAAAAAAAAAAAATGGTGATCGCCATTATCCCAGCAGCAGTGATCTGAATGTGCTGTTCCCGCACACTATACACTGAAATTTCATAATAGTGAGTCACAGAGTGACTTACACTATTACAGCGGAAAGCCAGCTAGGAATTAGCTGGGTTTTTTGCTGCTAGAACCGTTCTCGAACGTAGCTAGAACTATCGAGCTTTTGGAAAAAGCTCGAGTTCTAGTTCGATCTAGAACAGCCCCCAAAATCACTCGAGCCGCGAACTGGAGAACCACGAACCTAGAACCGCGCTCAACTCTAGTGAACATCTCAAATCTGGCACTTTAGTGCCCAAGACATAGTGCCCGGCTTGTGCTCCACGAGACACACAAACTGTAAATGTTTATGTGGGTTCTTCCCTGTGGCAATGACAAACATGTGGATAGTAGCGGTGTCTGGGCCACTGCAAGGCTGAGAAGCATGGAGGACATTTGGTTGTGGAATTTAGCTGGATTGGATTATGAAGCCAAATCTCTTTATAATCAAGAGTTTTTCAGCTAAAACCATTATGTAAACCATTTCCATTGACTAATTAGCAGGTGATATAATTTTGGCCTGGAAAACACTATTTGATAGCTTATTATTCCAATGTACGAGAGGCAAAATGGTATACTGGTAGATACAGCAGGTCTGGCAAGCACAGTTGGTATAAATAGATGCAGCAGATAAAAGCTGACATAGCAGATACTAAGATACAGAAATGTGTTAGCATACACAGCATAAAACTCTGCAAATGGAATGGGACCTGACAACTATCAAAGGATAGACCACAATGCCCAGGCACCTCCCATATGGAGAGGATGCCTTATATATCTAGGTTAGGGCACACTGGCCCTTTTAAGAATGCATGCGTGCACAGTCCTTGAACAACTGCGTGGTGTGCATAGGCCCTGGGAGATAGCAATAGGAACTGAGGACATGTAAGCCTCTGATGGGCAGCCGGGACCGTGTGTCGGCGTTCCTGCCTTTGAAAATGGACAGGACAGTGAGGGGATGCTGGTGACTGCATTAAAAGCAATTTTATAAATAATATCCTTAAATTTGTATATATTAAAAATATTTTTTATTCTTGGCAGATGACTGTACCAGAAGATTAGGAGCACAACTGACATCTTCAATTTTTAAATCAGATGATCTTGATATCACACAAGATATAACTGAAATGAATGCCTCTATTCCAGATATACCATCATCTCTTCACAGCAAAGATCTGTCATCTGATTCTCTTAAACAAGTCCAACCTTCTGATTCATCACAGACTATTAACAAAAATAAAAGTCATAAAAGAGGCATTAAAAATCAAACTGCTTTTACAACAAAGAACCCATTTTCAACTAGAGAATATAAAAAAATCCATAAAAATATTCATGCAGGGAAGAAAAGATTTTCTTCAGAATCTATTACTTACCAGAGAACTTACACAGGGGAGAAGCCATATTCATGTTCAGAATGTGGAAAATGTTTTGCACATCAATCACGTCTTGTTACACATCAGAGAACTCACACAGAAGAGAAGCCACATTCATGTTCAGAATGTGGGAAATGTTTTACCCTAAAACCATATCTTGTTAGACACCAGATAACTCACACAGGGGAGAAGCCATATTCATGTTCAGAATGTGGGAAATGTTTTACCCTAAAACCATATCTTGTTACACATCAGAGAACTCACACAGGGGAGAAGCCTTTCTCATGTACAGAATGTGGGAAATGTTTTACCCAAAAACCACATCTTGTTACACATCAGAGAACTCACACAGGGGAGAAGCGTTTCTCATGTACAGAATGTGGGATATGTTTTACCCAAAAAACAGATCTTGTTAGACACCAGAGAACTCACACAGGGGAGAAGCCTTTCTCATGTACAGAATGTGGGAAATGTTTTACCCAAAAACCACATCTTGTTACACATCAGAGAACTCACACAGGGGAGAAGCGTTTCTCATGTACAGAATGTGGGATATGTTTTACCCGAAAACCAGATCTTGTTAGACACCAGAGAACTCACACAGGGGAGAAGCCTTTCTCATGTACAGAATGTGGGAAATGTTTTACCCTAAAACCAGATCTTGTTAGACACCAGAGAACTCACACGGGGTTGAAGCCTTTTTCATGTTCAAAATGTGGGAAATGTTTTACCCATAGATCGCATTTTGGTAAACACCAAAGAATTCACACAGGGGAGAATTCCTTGCCATGTTCAGAATGCTGAAAATATTTTACACACGGACTTCTTTTTAAATATCAAAAAACTCACAAGGGTAGAAGCTATTATCATACCTAGAAAGTGAGAAATGTTTTACTTGAAAATTATAATTTGTTGACAACTAAGAAAAATTCACATGGGGAGAAACCATATATTTGGCAAACTGAACAAGAAAACACAAAAGTAAAAGTCAAAACAGTCAAAGTAAAGGCAAGTAAGTAAACAAGAAAGAGAAAGCACGTTAGAACTTACGTTGGAGTCAAAATATATGCAGTTACTAATAGACGGCTGTTTTCTAAAAATCCAATAAAAAGCAATATTCCATGTGCATTGAACATTTCACATTGTTATATATTTATATATTCACTATATGGACAAGAGTATTACACCCCTCCCCCCAAACTACCCAACATTCCTCCTCCCTCTTTTTCCTAACTCCCAATCTCAGCGATCTGCCATTCATTACAGTTATTTTCAGCGCACAATCTCCATGTCTGAACAATGCCTGTAACTTCTCTATACTACAATAATAAACATGTTCATATTACAAATTACTATTTCCATCTACCATCCATTCCTTCTTTGTGGGAACATCTGATGTGATCGAGTTTTTATAATCACTTTCCGCTAAGTTTAGTAGTTTTTTCATCATCATTGGGAACTGACCCCCTTCTCTATTCCCCAATACACAGATTATAGGCTCTAAGGGGAGTTTGATTTTAAATACTAATTTGTCCCAATAACCTGACACCAAAAACATTTTTCCAATAAAGTCTAAGTATCTAAACTAATGTTCTTCATTTCTTCTTCCTCCATTTCCTTTTCGCTGGAGCAGAGGTCGCCCAACCTGTTCCCTCATTATATGGCATTAAATACAAGTGCAGCTCAATAATTTAGAATATAATTAAAAAAGTTAATTTATTTCAGTAATTCAATTCAAAAAGTGAAACACATATATTATACAGTGTGTCCACCCATATCTTGTCCACCGCCATTAACTTGAGAACGGCGGCAGCTATAGGCATAGAAATGGTGTCTAGGTATAGTAAAGTAGCTATGCGCTACACAATGAAACTACCTATAGCGCCACCTGGTGGAAAACAAGAGTTATAATTTTTATCTCGAAAACGGAACAAGATAGAGAAAAAAAGTGAATTACAAAGTTGTAGGGCATCATCAATTCAATACGAATTGACACCTTGCATACAGAAATGCTATGATATGAAACCCATGACCCCCCCCCCCCCCAAAATATTGAATGCTGGTCACGCATATGGCGCTCATTTATCTTTGATGCTCAAAGTGGCCACTGTCAGCTGCAATGCACATCTGGACAGCATACTGTATCTTGCTGCATGTTTTGCAATATGGTAGGTGACACGTTTGCACAAACATCTGTGATACATCGTCATAGGTCCTGCAATGTTGGTGGAAGGGTCGCATACACCTGCTGTTTGATATTACCTCACAGAAATCCAATGGGTTCAGGTCAGGTGAGCGTGGAGGCAAGTCCACGCAGCCACCATACCCAATGACTTGTAGGAAGGTCTCTATGAGGTATCGCTTCACGTCCACAGCCTTATGAGTTTTACACGTTCATAGCATTTCCGTATGCAAGGTGTCGATTCGGATTGAATTGATGATGCCCTACAACTTTGTAATTCACTTTTTTTCTCTATCTCGTTCCGTTTTTGAGATAAAAATGCTACCTTCGTTGTTTTTCACCAGGTGGCGCTATAGGTGGATTCATTGCGTAGCGCATGGATACTTTACTATACCTAGACACCACTTCTATGCCTATAGCTGCCGCCATTCTCAAGTTAATGGGGGTGGACAGGATATGGGTGGACACACTGTATAGAGTCATTACACACAGAGGGATCTATTCCTATATATTATATAGAGTCATTACACACAGAGGGATCTATTTCAAGTGTTTATTTTTGTTAATGTTGATGATTCTGGCTTGCAGCCAATGCAAACCCAAAAGTCATTATCTCAGAAAATTAGAATATTCTCGTATAAGACCAACTGAAAAAATGATTTTAAACTCAGAAATGTTGGTGCCTACTGAAAAGTCTGTACAGTAAATGCCCTCAATACTTGGCCGGGGCTCCTTTTGCATGAATTGCAGCATCAATGCGGCAATGCGGCATGGAGGCGAACAGCCTGTGGCACTGCTGAGGTGTTATGGAAGGCTAGGTTGTTTTGATAGCAGCCTTCAGCTCGTCTGCATTGTTGGCTCTGGTGTCTCATAGATTCTCTATGGGGTTTAGGTCAGACGAGTTTGCTGGCCCATCAAGCACAGTGATACTGTGGTTAGTAAACCAGGTATTGGTACTTTTAGCAGTGTGGGCAGGAGCCAAGTCCTGCTGGAAAATGAAATTTCCATCTCCACAAAGCTTGTCGGCAGAGGGAAGCATGAACTGCTCTAAAATTTCCTGGTAGACGGCTGCGCGGACTTTGGTCTTGATAAAACACAGTGGACCTACACCAGAAGATGACATGGCTCCCCAAACCATCACTGATTGTGGAATCTTCACACTAGACCTCAGCAGCTTGGATTGTGGCCTCTCCACTCTTCCTCCAGACTCTGGGACCGCGATTTCCAAATGAAATACAAAATTTACTTTCAGCTGAAAACAACACCTTGGTCCACTGAGCAACAGTCCAGCTGCTTTCCTCCTTGGCCCAGGTAAGACACTTCTGATGTTCTCTATTGGTCATGAGTGGCTTGACACAAGGAATGCAACAGTTGTAGCCCATGTCCTGGATACGTGTGTTTGTGTGTGTGTGTGTGTGTGTGTTTGTGTTGGCTTATGAAGCACTGAGTCTCCCCCAAATTTTTGAATGGCCTTTTCTTAACAATCCTATCAAGGTTGTGGTTATCCCGGTTGCTTGCGCCCCTTTAGTTACCACACTTTTTCCTTCTAACTTTCCATTAATATGCTTGGATACAGCACTCTATAAACAGCCAGCTTCTTTAGCAATGTAGTAATGATCTTTTGTGGCTTACCCTCCTTGTCGAGTGTGTCAATGACTGCCTCTAGAATTCTATTAAGTCAGCAGTCTTCCCCGTTATTGTGTAAATACTTAGAACACACAACATACCTGGAAAAAAAGTCTGTGCCATATTTTATACATGGAAAGAGCCATATACAGAAGAATAGAATGCAAACAAGAAAGAATTCTGTACAACGGCGCTTAATTACAAACGTATACATTTTATTAATCACTTATTCAAGTTTAAAAAAAGACAAGAAAAGGTTAAGTACAAAACCCAATGTAGGTGAATTAGGTGGAGGACCAGCAGGTGGCAACCTCGCTTCACAGTTCAGAAAAAACACATAGTAAACATATACTGTATATTGTTGAACTGGGGAAACAGCATTTGCTGCACAACATCTCACAAAGAAGTCTCCAAAGAGTGAAAGTATTCTATGTAAAATAGCTGTTCAGCATCTATCAAGGATACGAGTCAGCGTTACACAGGATAAGCAGGAAACATCAGTGAGAAGTAAGCGCAGACAAACACAAAGACACCAGAGTAAAACAGGCTCGGTTCACACATAGCGACAGCGACAACGACGTCGCTGTTACGTCACCATTTTCTGTGACGCAACAGCGACCTAGTAAGTCACTGTTATGATCGCTGCTTAGCTGTCAAACACAGCAGACGTAGCAGCGATCATAACGACAAGCGTCGCTGTGGAAGCCATGCTGCACTTGGTAACTAAGGTAAATATCGGGTAACCATTACCCGATATTTACCTTGGTTACCAGCGCACACGCTTAGCGCTGGCTCTCTGCTCTCCTAGCCAGGGTACACATCGGGTAATTACCCGATGTGTACTCCAGCTCCGGCTACGTGTGCAGGGAGCCAGCGCTAAGTGGTGCGCTCTCACGCTGCCAGTGCCGGCTCCCTGCTACCTGCTCACGTAGCTGGAGTACACATCGGGTAATTAACCCGATGTGTACTCTGGCTAGGAGAGCAGGGAGCAGGGAGCCAGCACTGGCAGCGTGAGAGCGGCGGTGCTAGTAACTAATGTAAATATCGGGTAACCAAGGAAAGGGCTTCTTGGTTACCCGATGTTTACCTTGGTTACAGCTTACCGCAGGCTGCCAGACGCCGGCTACCTGCACGCTTCAGTTCGTCGCTCTCTCGCTGTCACACACAGCGATGTGTGCTTCACAGCGGGAGAGCGACGAGCAAAAAATGAAGCAGGACATTCATGTCAAATAATATAACCCTTTAAAAATCAATTTTATTAATTTATGCTTAAAATATCCAATACACCAGTGCAAAATTACAAAAAGAAGAATATTATATCATGCTATCCTGATAACTGGCACGTTCATATATCAAGCCTCCTGATGATCCGTTGGTGGAGAAACGCGTTGAGGCATTTCTGAGGCATCGCTGGGACGCACATATGATAAGTGTTTGACTACCTCATTATTTATTTGTTGACCCTGAATCGGGTTGCACTTTATTATGCATTAGCACTTTATTTGAAGCATGGTTTATTGAAGCAGATGAATTTTTTGAGCAACTGCACTTTATAAACGTTAAGGCATAGATTGTGAAAGGATAAGGTTGCATATTTATTGCATTAGCACTTTATTCTGCTGACTATATGCACTATGCACTTTACCAAGCATGCATATTATTATGATATAGAAGTTATTCTTTTTCGTGCAGCCTGAGATTAGTGTTGTGGTACCCCTGTTTCATATTTACATCAGGTCGTTCAGGGTCACCTGAGCTTAGTCTGTGGTCAGGGTCACCGGATTCCATATTGGGGCATTGTCCCGTCTCATTTGAGGACAAGAGGGGATACATTTGTATCAGGATTACCCTCAAAGATAAATAGAATCTGTGTTTACCCTTCGCTCAACCTGGTATGTTAACCAGTCTGTAGTATATAAGATTGTCCCGCATATCCCATCCACTATCCTAGTTGTCCCCTAATTGTGTATCTTATACCCTGTGTTATTCATGACTTATCCTAGGGCGAAATAGGGAATTTTTAGGGACAGCCGTCGTTGAGTGGGGGCGCCATTTTCGTCATCATTAGGGTGCCAACCTCCGCGGCAAGGTAGTGGATAGGAGGGAGGTGCATCTTTTAGGGTGAGTACTCTACCCTCCTCCCTTTTTCTTCTTCTTTTTGTAATTTTGCACTGGTGTATTGGATATTTTAAGCATAAATTAATAAAATTGATTTTTAAAGGGTTATATTATTTGACATGCAACACCCCCCCCTTTGTTATAAATAGAAGCAGTCATTAAAGACACTGCACTCTCGTCAGGATAAATAAGGAGTAAAGAAATCAACAGATTCGTTTTCTCATATGCAAAAATGTTGTGTTTATTTACAATTCATGTAAGTGGGAGGGACTAAGGGGACGTTTCGGCCCAAACATGGACCTTCTTCACGCCAAGTCACACTAAAAAAAGGGGTGGAGAAAATGGTAGTCACTATTTACATATATCACAAGGGGTACATATTTACAATTTTTACAAACATATAGAAATATATACAAAGTGAAGAAATGTCATGATTATATTTTTCAGAGCCTAAAGTAATAGCATATTGGCAGGTTAAATGACGGTTTCTTTCAGAGTGTAGGGACAGAGAGATGAGAGTATGAGAGAGGGTGAGGAATAGCATACCTCCATACAAGGTTGAACTGGTTTTTCCAGATATTTGTTGGTGCAGGGGTAGTGTTTAATGAGGAAGTCAACACTGGAGATTATGGTTTTGATTTTGATGATCACAGAATATAAGTCCTGTAAATAAAGGGTATGTCTGTGAAGAGATCAAGTATGTAAATAGAGTTCTTGTACCACTGCAGAAAGGGAAAAGATTACCTTACTGGTATTCTCAAAGGGTCTACTTTTGCATAAACGATTTGTAGAAAAAGAGGTTTTTTTGGCTTGTAGTTCCTTGAAAATGTAATGCAATGTGATTAGTATACTAAATAGCAGTGTACTATACTCCAATATAATGTATAACCTGTTGTTGCTGGTACCTTAGATTTGTAGTGAATAGTGCACGTAATGTGCTGTGGGAATTCACTTAGAACAGTAAGGAGCTTATAGACATCTAAAATGATAATGAGGGGTTAGCAACAATATAGTGCCATGGGAGAGGAGGCAAAGACATAACCTTAGAGGCAGATCATGAAAAAATACATATTACCTGTGCTTTTCAGGATGCATATATGGGGGAGGATTGCTGATTCCTCTATAATGCAAAAGGAGGAATGTTGTAATGCAGGAGTAACGGTGCAGGAGATTAGGAGGAAGAGAATTAGTAGCATACCTTAATCGCCGTCTTCCCAGACTCTGGCTTAATGCAATGTGGAGCTGGATTAGTGGGCTTTTAAACCCAAAACCCGGAAGTATGGTGCGGCGTCGGCGCATGCGCAGTAGCGCTCTGCGCTTATATTAGTGTGTTTTAAGTACCATAGAGGCTCACATAGAAGCGCCTGCGCATGCGCAGTAGAGACAATATCGCTGTTAGAATGAAAAAGTGCTGGGAAGACGTTTCCTAAGGAGCAGCCGCTAGTATAGTATATAGATATAGGGAAGAGAGGAGGGGGCACTATAGATGTGTCCAAGCATGGAAATGATAGCGGTAGTTAATGCCTAAGAGCAATAGTATTGTATATAAGGACATAGTTAAATATTAATGCTGTAAATTTCATAGTTTTACTCATATTTCAAACAAAGTCCAATAGGATACATGTTAGCATTTGAGATGAGAACTTAACCTGGAATAAAGGTTTTTCTTGATTAATGCATAAAATAATACATACAAAAGGCAGGGTCCCAATATACTATCAGAGTGAATTAGCGATATCAAGAATAAAAAAGGGGATTGGTGAATTAGCAATGTCAAGACTAAAAAAGGGGTGATTTAACTATATCATATCACATGATTAAAGGGGGGGGTGATGTTTTATACGTTACCATCTATAAGTGAGTGGATGAAGAGAAGAAGAAGGGTGAGGATGGTGGTTTTCAAGTTTTCTGCAAAAAATATCATGTCAAAATGAGTAAAGCAAGTATATTACTGAACACAAGGAACAGACAGAAAGTTACATTTATGATAGCCAATCTATCTCTCTATTTAATCCTTTTGGTGATAAGGTTTGCAGTTTGTAAATCCAATAACTCTCTCTTTTTTTGAGGAGTTCAATATGATTACCTCCACGTCTTGGTCTGTACACTTTGTCAATGACCTGATAGCGTAATTGTGCCACATTATGTTTTGCTTCATGGAAGTGATGGGGAATGGGTAACCATAGTTTACCACATCTAATAGTGGACTTATGACTTGCTATGCGGTCACCAACGTGTTGTATTGTTTCTCCGACATACAAAAGGCCACAGGGGCATTTGATTATGTACACTACAAAATTGCTCTCGCATGTAAAATATTCTTTTATTGGGAAACTCTTACCGGATCTAGGGTGTGTGAAGTGGTCTCCTTTTATCACGTTTGAACAAGATGAGCAATTTAAGCAGGGAAAAGTCCCAGTACGTTTTGATGCTATGAGAGTTTGTACACTTCTCTTGTCACTGCCAATGTCTGCTTTGACCAGAGAATCTCTTATGTTATTGGGCCTTCTTTTACACATAATAGGAGGGAGTATGAATGATCCTATCTCTGGGTGTGCTTTCTTCAACAGTGGCCAGTGCCGGTTAATGATGTTGTACACTTTAGGCATGGCTGGATGATAAGTGTGTACGAATGGTACTCTATCCAGTGTTGTTCTGTCTTTCTCTAGGGGGGTGAATGTTGATACCCTTTCTTTTTCTGTTTTGAGTAATGTAGCCGGATAATTGCGTTCAAGGAACCGATTGGACATTTCCTCTAATCTTTGATCTCTGATAGTCTCGTCTGAAACTATCCTTGTAATTCTTTTAAATTGAGACCTGGGTAGACTATTCTTGGTCGATTTGGGATGGCAGCTATCATATAATAACATGCAATTCCGATCCGTGGGTTTGCGGTACAGGTCTGAAGATAGATTACCCACCATGTCTTTTTTAATACATGTATCAAGAAAATTGATTTGCGTCAGATGATAGCTGAGTGTGAATTTAAGTTCTGGCCATATCATATTAATATAGGCGTCAAACCGTAGTAGGCTATCCAAGTCACCCTGCCAGATGCAAAACAAATCATCTATGTAACGAACCCATTGGTATGCTAGTTCATCAAAGGATGGATAGGAGTATACAAAGCGGTTCTCGAAGTAGTCCATAAAGAGATTTGCGTATGCCGGGGCTACATTCGATCCCATTGCGGTCCCGTGTGTCTGTATATAAAAATCATCTTTAAAAAGGAAATAGTTTTCTTTAAGGACCAATTCGAGAAGACCCATAGTGAAGTCTATGGAATCCTGGCTAAGAGTGGTTCTGTTTAGTGCTAGTTTTGTTGCCTCAATGCCCTTTTGGTGTGAGATAGAGGTGTACAGACTACTCACATCCCATGTGCAGAGGAAGCTGTTGGAGGGAACTTTTTTGAGGTCTTTAATTTTTTGCAAAAAATTATTAGTATCCAATATAAAGGACCTGGTACTCTTTGTCAGTGGAGTGAGGACTTTCTCCAAATAGATAGATAAAGGCGAGAGTACAGATTCTGTGGATGCTACGATGGGTCGGCCTGGAGGATTAATCAGTGATTTATGGATTTTAGGTAATGTATAAAAAACCGGTGTTATAGGATGTAGTTTAGTGAGGAAAGTACGAGTGGTCTGGTCAATGGTACCTTTCTCGAGGTATATAGATAAAAAGTTTTGAATTTTTTGTTGAATTTTGAATAATGGATCTGATGGTATTTTTTGGTATGTAGTGGTGTCGTTGAGTTGACGTTTGACTTCTTGAATGTAGTCATGTGTATTTTGGATTACAATCGCTCCCCCTTTATCAGCGGGTTTTATCGTTATCGCCTTATTGTTTCTTAAGGATGTAATGGCCAATTTTTCTGAAGTATTGATGTTGTTACGTGTAGGGTAAAAACCCAATTCATGTTCATGTATGTTATCTTTGATGTCCCGGTCAACTAGGCCTACAAATGTCTCGATCGCGTGATGTGTCTTAGGTGGCATGAATCGACTTTTTGCATTATAGAGGAATCAGCAATCCTCCCCCATATATGCATCCTGAAAAGCACAGGTAATATGTATTTTTTCATGATCTGCCTCTAAGGTTATGTCTTTGCCTCCTCTCCCATGGCACTATATTGTTGCTAACCCCTCATTATCATTTTAGATGTCTATAAGCTCCTTACTGTTCTAAGTGAATTCCCACAGCACATTACGTGCACTATTCACTACAAATCTAAGGTACCAGCAACAACAGGTTATACATTATATTGGAGTATAGTACACTGCTATTTAGTATACTAATCACATTGCATTACATTTTCAAGGAACTACAAGCCAAAAAACCCTCTTTTTCTACAAATCGTTTATGCAAAAGTAGACCCTTTGAGAATACCAGTAAGGTAATCTTTTCCCTTTCTGCAGTGGTACAAGAACTCTATTTACATACTTGATCTCTTCACAGACATACCCTTTATTTACAGGACTTATATTCTGTGATCATCAAAATCAAAACCATAATCTCCAGTGTTGACTTCCTCATTAAACACTACCCCTGCACCAACAAATATCTGGAAAAACCAGTTCAACCTTGTATGGAGGTATGCTATTCCTCACCCTCTCTCATACTCTCATCTCTCTGTCCCTACACTCTGAAAGAAACCGTCATTTAACCTGCCAATATGCTATTACTTTAGGCTCTGAAAAATATAATCATGACATTTCTTCACTTTGTATATATTTCTATATGTTTGTAAAAATTGTAAATATGTACCCCTTGTGATATATGTAAATAGTGACTACCATTTTCTCCACCCCTTTTTTTAGTGTGACTTGGCGTGAAGAAGGTCCATGTTTGGGCCGAAACGTCCCCTTAGTCCCTCCCACTTACATGAATTGTAAATAAACACAACATTTTTGCATATGAGAAAACGAATCTGTTGATTTCTTTACTCCTTATTTATCCTGACGAGAGTGCAGTGTCTTTAATGACAATTCTAGAATTTGGACCTCGGTCCCCTCACTAGCACCTCAGAGTACCATTTACTCGTTTTAAGCAGTGTTCACACCATCTCTACCTTAACTGTATCTGCTCTTGGTGTTTGAACCTGCTCACTAAATGTCATTAGATACGTTTGCTTATGATGACACAACTAGTAATAACATATTGGCACAGGTTACTAACTCTACTGAGTTTCTCAAAACCCCTATTAGGGAAGTAAGGACTAGGGATTGGGAGAAGGAGAACCGGACATTCATTGCTTTAGATATCCATTGTACTACCCTAGCAGAGTATTACCGACAAAACCGCATTCCTAGGGGCCTCAGATGTAATTTAAGACCTACGCTCTTCTCAGATAACGAGGAGTTTTGCAAAAGATATCAACAGATTCTGAACAAATGCTCCCTAGATTTAATTGTGCTGACTATTGAACACCTACAGACAGCCATAAAAGAATCTAAAGACAAAATTCAAACTATAGAAACACAACTAATAGACACCCTGACACCAGTGGACCTAGCCGCCTATAAGAAAAAAGCTGACGATACACTCAAGGAATTCAAAAGAAATTTAGAAGAAAAGAAAAGACAGAAATTCCAGAGGGATACAGACGACTACTTATTGAATCGAGTCTACAGATGGAAAGACTGGCCAACCAACAATACAAGACAATGGAGAAGACCACCTACATACAATCAATCCGCTTCATCAGGGAGCGAATCCAGCGGCAGCCACACAAATCCAACCTCTTTTTTAGGTCATGCAAAAAGAAGGACAAACCAACGAGGAGGTCGAGGAGGAGGAGTAGACTGGGGGATGACGTTGAGGTCACAGGTAAGGGTCCCAATTTAGTCGTTAATATCTCAGACTATACCTTGGCACCAAATGAACTATCTCTACTTAACAAAGGCTTAACCTTTTGCCCCACACCAAGATGGGACTCCTTTACCCTTGAAAACGACATGCAGCGATTTTATAGATTAATCAGACTGAAAACTCACTTCGGCTCTAATACACTCGATAATGTCCATTCACAACCATCCCTGAAAGAAACCAGTATTAAAACATTGGGTCTTCATAACCCTAGTCGATTCATGCCACCTAAGACACATCACGCGATCGAGACATTTGTAGGCCTAGTTGACCGGGACATCAAAGATAACATACATGAACATGAATTGGGTTTTTACCCTACACGTAACAACATCAATACTTCAGAAAAATTGGCCATTACATCCTTAAGAAACAATAAGGCGATAACGATAAAACCCGCTGATAAAGGGGGAGCGATTGTAATCCAAAATACACATGACTACATTCAAGAAGTCAAACGTCAACTCAACGACACCACTACATACCAAAAAATACCATCAGATCCATTATTCAAAATTCAACAAAAAATTCAAAACTTTTTATCTATATACCTCGAGAAAGGTACCATTGACCAGACCACTCGTACTTTCCTCACTAAACTACATCCTATAACACCGGTTTTTTATACATTACCTAAAATCCATAAATCACTGATTAATCCTCCAGGCCGACCCATCGTAGCATCCACAGAATCTGTACTCTCGCCTTTATCTATCTATTTGGAGAAAGTCCTCACTCCACTGACAAAGAGTACCAGGTCCTTTATATTGGATACTAATAATTTTTTGCAAAAAATTAAAGACCTCAAAAAAGTTCCCTCCAACAGCTTCCTCTGCACATGGGATGTGAGTAGTCTGTACACCTCTATCTCACACCAAAAGGGCATTGAGGCAACAAAACTAGCACTAAACAGAACCACTCTTAGCCAGGATTCCATAGACTTCACTATGGGTCTTCTCGAATTGGTCCTTAAAGAAAACTATTTCCTTTTTAAAGATGATTTTTATATACAGACACACGGGACCGCAATGGGATCGAATGTAGCCCCGGCATACGCAAATCTCTTTATGGACTACTTCGAGAACCGCTTTGTATACTCCTATCCATCCTTTGATGAACTAGCATACCAATGGGTTCGTTACATAGATGATTTGTTTTGCATCTGGCAGGGTGACTTGGATAGCCTACTACGGTTTGACGCCTATATTAATATGATATGGCCAGAACTTAAATTCACACTCAGCTATCATCTGACGCAAATCAATTTTCTTGATACATGTATTAAAAAAGACATGGTGGGTAATCTATCTTCAGACCTGTACCGCAAACCCACGGATCGGAATTGCATGTTATTATATGATAGCTGCCATCCCAAATCGACCAAGAATAGTCTACCCAGGTCTCAATTTAAAAGAATTACAAGGATAGTTTCAGACGAGACTATCAGAGATCAAAGATTAGAGGAAATGTCCAATCGGTTCCTTGAACGCAATTATCCGGCTACATTACTCAAAACAGAAAAAGAAAGGGTATCAACATTCACCCCCCTAGAGAAAGACAGAACAACACTGGATAGAGTACCATTCGTACACACTTATCATCCAGCCATGCCTAAAGTGTACAACATCATTAACCGGCACTGGCCACTGTTGAAGAAAGCACACCCAGAGATAGGATCATTCATACTCCCTCCTATTATGTGTAAAAGAAGGCCCAATAACATAAGAGATTCTCTGGTCAAAGCAGACATTGGCAGTGACAAGAGAAGTGTACAAACTCTCATAGCATCAAAACGTACTGGGACTTTTCCCTGCTTAAATTGCTCATCTTGTTCAAACGTGATAAAAGGAGACCACTTCACACACCCTAGATCCGGTAAGAGTTTCCCAATAAAAGAATATTTTACATGCGAGAGCAATTTTGTAGTGTACATAATCAAATGCCCCTGTGGCCTTTTGTATGTCGGAGAAACAATACAACACGTTGGTGACCGCATAGCAAGTCATAAGTCCACTATTAGATGTGGTAAACTATGGTTACCCATTCCCCATCACTTCCATGAAGCAAAACATAATGTGGCACAATTACGCTATCAGGTCATTGACAAAGTGTACAGACCAAGACGTGGAGGTAATCATATTGAACTCCTCAAAAAAAGAGAGAGTTATTGGATTTACAAACTGCAAACCTTATCACCAAAAGGATTAAATAGAGAGATAGATTGGCTATCATAAATGTAACTTTCTGTCTGTTCCTTGTGTTCAGTAATATACTTGCTTTACTCATTTTGACATGATATTTTTTGCAGAAAACTTGAAAACCACCATCCTCACCCTTCTTCTTCTCTACATCCACTCACTTATAGATGGTAACGTATAAAACATCACCCCCCCCCCCTTTAATCATGTGATATGATATAGTTAAATCACCCCTTTTTTAGTCTTGACATTGCTAATTCACCAATCCCCTTTTTTATTCTTGATATCGCTAATTCACTCTGATAGTATATTGGGACCCTGCCTTTTGTATGTATTATTTTATGCATTAATCAAGAAAAACCTTTATTCCAGGTTAAGTTCTCATCTCAAATGCTAACATGTATCCTATTGGACTTTGTTTGAAATATGAGTAAAACTATGAAATTTACAGCATTAATATTTAACTATGTCCTTATATACAATACTATTGCTCTTAGGCATTAACTACCGCTATCATTTCCATGCTTGGACACATCTATAGTGCCCCCTCCTCTCTTCCCTATATCTATATACTATACTAGCGGCTGCTCCTTAGGAAACGTCTTCCCAGCACTTTTTCATTCTAACAGCGATATTGTCTCTACTGCGCATGCGCAGGCGCTTCTATGTGAGCCTCTATGGTACTTAAAACACACTAATATAAGCGCAGAGCGCTACTGCGCATGCGCCGACGCCGCACCATACTTCCGGGTTTTGGGTTTAAAAGCCCACTAATCCAGCTCCACATTGCATTAAGCCAGAGTCTGGGAAGACGGCGATTAAGGTATGCTACTAATTCTCTTCCTCCTAATCTCCTGCACCGTTACTCCTGCATTACAACATTCCTCCTTTTGCATTATAGAGGAATCAGCAATCCTCCCCCATATATGCATCCTGAAAAGCACAGGTAATATGTATTTTTTCATGATCTGCCTCTAAGGTTATGTCTTTGCCTCCTCTCCCATGGCACTATATTGTTGCTAACCCCTCATTATCATTTTAGATGTCTATAAGCTCCTTACTGTTCTAAGTGAATTCCCACAGCACATTACGTGCACTATTCACTACAAATCTAAGGTACCAGCAACAACAGGTTATACATTATATTGGAGTATAGTACACTGCTATTTAGTATACTAATCACATTGCATTACATTTTCAAGGAACTACAAGCCAAAAAAACCTCTTTTTCTACAAATCGTTTATGCAAAAGTAGACCCTTTGAGAATACCAGTAAGGTAATCTTTTCCCTTTCTGCAGTGGTACAAGAACTCTATTTACATACTTGATCTCTTCACAGACATACCCTTTATTTACAGGACTTATATTCTGTGATCATCAAAATCAAAACCATAATCTCCAGTGTTGACTTCCTCATTAAACACTACCCCTGCACCAACAAATATCTGGAAAAACCAGTTCAACCTTGTATGGAGGTATGCTATTCCTCACCCTCTCTCATACTCTCATCTCTCTGTCCCTACACTCTGAAAGAAACCGTCATTTAACCTGCCAATATGCTATTACTTTAGGCTCTGAAAAATATAATCATGACATTTCTTCACTTTGTATATATTTCTATATGTTTGTAAAAATTGTAAATATGTACCCCTTGTGATATATGTAAATAGTGACTACCATTTTCTCCACCCCTTTTTTTAGTGTGACTTGGCGTGAAGAAGGTCCATGTTTGGGCCGAAACGTCCCCTTAGTCCCTCCCACTTACATGAATTGTAAATAAACACAACATTTTTGCATATGAGAAAACGAATCTGTTGATTTCTTTACTCCTTATTTATCCTGACGAGAGTGCAGTGTCTTTAATGACAATTCTAGAATTTGGACCTCGGTCCCCTCACTAGCACCTCAGAGTACCATTTACTCGTTTTAAGCAGTGTTCACACCATCTCTACCATAAATAGAAGCAGGACATTCAGCAACGAGCAGCGACCTCACAGCAGGGGCCAGCTCGTTGCTGGATGTCACACACAGCGACAACGACAGGACGTCGCTGCTACGTCACAGAAAATGGTGACGTAGCAGCGACGTCGTTGTTGCCGTCACTGTGTGTGACACCACCTTAAAAGAAATGTGTCTCTTTACCTAGCCTGTGGAGCGAGGATCCAAGAAACCCTGACCTATAGGTTTCGGTGTTTATCCTTCTTCCGGGGGTGGTCTCTCACTCAAAAACAGCGCCTTCTAAATCACCGTCCACCAATGGGATTTCAGTGTAATAAACCAATCCAGACACTCTATACATGTTGTAATAGGTGAACTTTAAAGGCGTCAATCCATTGGTGTTCAGGGAGGTGTGTACCTGATGTCATAGTAATCACATGACCCCACATGCAGCTCAGAGACCCGGCGTGTCCCACTGTCACCCAGGCAACCCACCCGCCGAGGCCAGTAAAAAACACCGCTGTCAGTGGTATACAGGGGGGTGTGTCCTGGATAGAGTTGAGCGCGGTTCGAGGTTCTCCAGTTCGCGGCTCGAGTGATTTTGGGGGCTGTTCTAGATCGAACTAGAACTCGAGCTTTTTGCTAAAGCTCGATAGTTCTAGATACGTTCGAGAACGGTTCTAGCAGCAAAAAGACAAGCTAATTACTAGCTGGCATTCCGCTGTAATAGTGTGACTCACACTATTATGAAATTTCAGTGTATAGTGTGCGGGAACAGCGCATTCAGATCACTGCTGTATGGATTTTTTTTCCCTTGTCTTCCTTCCCTAAGTGCGCGCGTGTAGTGGGGCGGGCCAGCATGTCAGCCAATCCCAGACACACACACAGCTAAGTGGACTTTTAGCCAGAGAAGCAACGGCATGTGTGATTGGATGTCCATGTCACATGTCCACGCATTATAAAAACGGACATTTTCCTCCAGCACGCCATTATCTGCCTTCTGCGTCTTGGTGTCAGTCACCGCTGGCGTAGCTCCTGTCTCCGATACTGCTGTGTACGCTTTATACACAGCGCTATACAGAATAGGGATAGAAGTTTCTATTAGTCCTTTTAAGGGCTAATACCGGCAGGGTCAGAGCCATAGGTGACAGTCAGGTCCGTGAAAACAGATTTTAACAGCTACACAAGATGACAGCGTCTGTGTAGCTAAGGTCAGGGATTTCCTCGCTGCATTTCCCCATTAGGAGGGATAGAAAGGCAGGCTTCCTTTCCTCTACCCAGACCCACAACCCTGCCACTGTACCCTCCTGCCCTTTTGCACACTCAGGCTCATTGTTACTAAGCCATTATACTAGCAAACACTGAGTAAACTTAGTGGCATCCTAAAAGTGGCTGTTGGACTTCCATTAGTGTCCCACTGGTGCAAATCTATGTGCAGCACCTCTGCATTGCACACTCAAACTCATTGTTACTAAGCCATTATACTAGCAAACACTGAGGAAACTTAGTGGCATCCTAAAAGTGGCTGTTGGACTTCCATTAGTGTCCCACTGGTGCAAAGCTATTTGCAGTAACACTGCATTACACCCTCCTGCTCTGTTTTTAATAAGCTATAATAATAGCAAAAAATGCTGCCATTCAGTGGCATATAAAAAGTGGCTGTTGGACTTCCATTAGTGTCCCACTGGTGCAAAGCTATTTGCAGTACCACTGCATTACACCCTCCTACTCTGTTTTTAATAAGCTATAATAATAGCAAAAAATGCTGCCATTTAGTGGCATCATAGAACTGGCTGTTGTACTCCATTAGTGCCCCACTGGTGAAAAGCTATTTGCAGCACCTCTGCATGACACCCTCATGCACATTTTGCTACGCTAATTTTATATCAAACTCAGGGAATTCCTTGCTGCATTTGATCATTCGGAGGGATAGAAAGTGAGGCTTCCTTTACTGTCCTGGTACCCACAGAACACGGCCACTGTACCCACCTGTCCACTTTTGCCACGCTATTTAATTTGCCCAAAGAGCTGACTCTTTTTCTGCCTTCCTAAAATTGTCTGTAATACTAAGTTAGTGTTCCTTTGCTGCCAAGCAAGGTACAACACATGTGCATTCTACACTCCTTTCCATTTCTGGAATGCAATTATTAACTGCAGGTAGTCCAGCCAATCTGTGACGAAGGTGCAGGTGTGGATATAATGTAGCCTGCATCCAATGTTGGTTTTCTCGATGTCTGACAGCTCAACAATACCATCTGTTTCCACTTCCAAAACAAGTGATGACCTGCCAATCACACTACCTGTTGCGTGTAAAGGGGTGGAAGTTCAGTGTGAAAAACCATGTGAGACTGCTGTCCCCACAGTCACAGAGGATGAAGAGCACGCAGATGCACTTGATGGGGCAGGCGGTGGTTGCACAGGCACGCTAGGCCGCATTGTAGCACAGTGAAATTCACATTGTGACTTATGCTTCATTTTAAGTCGTGTACAGGGTGGGCTCCCCAGTATGCAGCAAAACCAGGCAACAGGAAAAGGACTCTAGTCAGTTGGGTTGATAAATGATTGTTTAACTTTACCAAAACAAACAATAAGAACCATGCATACAATTTAAATAATTGAACAATCTATTCTGTTGCCTACTACCTGCTAATCCCTCTGCATAGCAGTAATTGTGTGTTTGTGTGTGGGTGCGAACACGACTTACCAGTGGCGCATCACAAGAGCTTCCCAGTTATCTACCTAAATATAGACAAAACACATTACCCCCCCTGAATACCCTTGTTAGCTGAAGCCTCACAGATAAGGCAGATGATAACAGTGTGAATGCAAACCACACAGCTCTGCAACACAGTCATGGAAATCTTGAAAAGCAACAGTCAATGCAAACATGTGTCGCTGTCCCTCTATGATTTAAACTGTACGTGACAATTTGACAGTGCAGAGGCAGCAAGTCTTATTGTCTATAAATAGTCGGCCTACCCAGAACAGATATGTGTTTTGCTAATAAAACAAAGTGTTGCGTGCCCGCATTATTGTCTGGGCACAGCCTACCGTACCCGGGTACTGTGATGTCCAATTGCCAGAAATACAGACTTTACGCTCCTCTCACTGTAAGCAGTATAGACAGCACCGTAAGAATGTTTGTCTGTGGCACAGGATGCTGCTCACTGGCGTTACGGTACTCCTCACCAAACTCCAAAATGACTCCCCTCACAATTGAACGAAGTGTTTCCGCGGTGGCTCCTTGCTGTAACACACACCTTTTAGCTTTTCCTTCTGTTCATAGACAGCATCTCCAAGTCCACACCCGAAGAGCAATTTCTCCTCCACGTCTAAGTGTGGAGAGGCAGCTAGTGCGCATGCGTGTGCCGATTTACCCCAGCCGCAGCCTAACTACAGTCTTTCGCCTAGTGAGTATGCTCAGCCTGACTGTGCCATTCCTGAGGCTAAGTCTTCATTTCGGGATACAGCGCATGCTCCCACACTTAGTGCGAAAAGCCTCTTTGCACAGGTACTTGCACTCCGTGCCGGGTCTAAGTCCTGTTTTGTGCCGAGACACCATGCTAAAGCTGATAGTCTTTTTTCAGAGACTGTATTTCATGCTACTGAGCATGCTCAGACACTTACTGCATCAGAGACTAGGTCCGGTAATGAACTCTTTGGCCCTGCCCCTGATGTGGGGGGCCCATATAGACCACAGGGCATCAGGTGTCCTGACGATGTGGCCAGGCCACTCCCAAATGGCTTGCAGAGGCCTGCCCCTATGACTTGTCACGATGACTGGTAAGGTGTTTGTGTCGTAGCAGCCATGAGGTCATTATTGAAGTTGCGGTTCCAAATAGGACGCTAGTTATGCCACTCATGACGTGTCACTCTGCTTTTGTCTCCAGGAGGTGCATTGTGGTCCACCCTGGTTTGGGGTGGACACAGGTTATAAAACGGGCTGGAGCCAACAAGGAGGTGCGCAGTCTTGTATTATGCTCCGAAAGAGCACACCTCCATGTGTTGAACCCATTGCGGCTTTAGGCCAGAGGTAGGCAGGGATAGGGCGTCGATGCAGGCCGCCACCACAGTTGGTAACGCAGAACGGTTAAGACCAGCTCCTGTCCCACCAGTCCTGCTTGTGCAGCCCAGTGGCATTAACAGGCCTGCTGCTGCTGATGCGCCTGCTGTCCACAGGTGTGGCCCCAATGCACACGGTCAGCGTACTCAATGGCCCCTGTGATGTTAACAGGGAGTTCCTGGGCTGGGTGGGCGTGTTGACCCTGTGACGCTAACAGGGCTCCCAGTCTCCAGATCCGAGTGGCGTCTAACTCGGTTCAGGCTACTATTAGTTTCATAGCCACACAGCTCTGTATCCTCCACCTAAACTTCCAGTTGCCAACCTCTCTTTTTCCATCTGGGAGCACGGTGGACACTGACTGCTGATGGGGATATATACCTTTCTCTTTCTTTTCTTATTAATTTTCGTTATATAGCGGTAACATAGTATATACCACCTTATCCAAATCTGCCAATCCCACCGTAACAGATGGTGTTTCTTCATCAAATGTTACTTTTGCTTAACCACCAAACCCACGGACAAAAACTTTTTTCCCCTTTCCAACACACCTGTTCCCCTTTCCACCAGCATCTGTCCTTTTTCGACTCATGTATATGACCAAAAGTGCAACTCTGCAGGGACACCGTACTCAATGCCATCTCAGCACAGCATCCAGCTCTCGGTCCCTCAGATGTGGACAAGTAAAAGACCATTTCCTCCTATCCATGACAAAGCGTTGAGATTCACTCTGTGCAGCACTGGTGTTTAGTGTAAAAGCATATCTAAGATTGCGTACCACCTTCTGCAGATACTCCTGTATACGTGCGTCCCTTTCTATGGCAGGAATTATTTTGCCAGATTTTGTCTTGTACCGGGGATCTAACAGTGTGGCAACCCAGTAGTTAGCATTACTTCGAATTCGTACAATCCGAGGGTCATGTTGTAGGTAGTGCAGCAAGAAGGCGCTCATGTGTCTTGTGCATCCAGGAGGACCAAGTCCTTGGTGTGTTGGTGGCAGAGAGGTGAGAATCGTGCCTCCTTCCTCTGCCCTCTCCCCCAACCTCGCACAACCGAAATGTGAGCAAGCTCTCACTCATCTGCTGAGTCTTCCATGCCCATCGCCAGTTCGTCCTCCATTTCTTCATGGGCTCCTGCACCTTCCTCAACACTTTTTGCTGATACTATGCGCCCTTGTTAATCCCTCTCCCCCACCATGACTGCCGCCTAGGTGCCGCTGACCATCTGGACCTCGTAGATCTTGTTATCCCTTCTGCATATGACACCTCCTGTACTTCCTCCCCTTCCTCTTGGACCAATACCTGACTCCGAATAATGCTTACAGTGTGCTTCATCATGTAGATGACCAGAATTGTCACGCTGAGAATGGCATTGCCAGTGCTAAACATCTTCGTCGACATTTGTAAACTGTGTAGAAGGGTGCATAGGTCCTTGATCTGACACCACTACAGCAGCGTGATCTGCACCACCTCTGGATCAAGTTAGGCCAGGCTATATGTCATAACGTATTTCAGCAGGGCTCTGCGGTGCTGCCACAGACGCTGCAACATGTGCAGATTCAAATTCCTGCGTGTCGGCACATCGCATTTCAGGCGTTTAACCACCAGACCTAAAGACTTCTGGAGCGAGGAAAGTTGTTGAGCTGCTGTGTGCGAACGATGGAAGTGAGAACATAGCGAGCGTACCCGCTGCACAAGGCCATGTAGGCCGGGATGGTGTTTTAAAAATTGCTGGAGAATTAGATTCAACACGTGAGCCACACAAGGCACGTGTGTCACATTGTCACGGCGAAAGGCCGCACCCATGTTTGCATCATTGTCACACCCGGCCTTCCCTGGCTGCTGGTTGAGTGGAGACAACCATTGATGAAACTTGGTCACCAGAGCTAACCGTCCACAACTTCTCAGCGGTGTGACTCACATTTCCCATACATTTCAAAGTAAAAATTTGACCGCATGATGGCATTGAGCTGTGCTGCCAGCATAGTAAGGAGGTGTGTGGTTTTCCTTGTGCGCAGTTACAAGGAAGGGTGCCCTGACCACACAGGGTTTGGGCCGAGGTGAAGGACCCACACGAGGTTGAGGAGGCAGAAGCAGTGTATTAACTTCTACATACAGAGGAAGGATTGATACAACTCGTGGGGACAGCAAGACTTGTACAGCAGACCCTTCTCCATCTCTCCCCATAGTAACCCATTGCCCAGTGAGCGACATGTAACGCCCCTGTCCATGCTTACTGGGCCAAGTATCTGTGGTGAAATGCACCCTGTCACACAGTTTCTCAAAGAAGCGGTGATGTTTGGTGCGACATGCTGGTATAGCGCGTGGACGCCTTTGTTGGAGAAGGAGTGGCGCCTGGGCATCGGCTCTTGGGGCACTGCGATGGGCATAAGGTCTCGAAAATCCTCGGTTAAAAAGGTTGGAAAGGCAGCATTTTGGTAGCCAACAGTTTGCAGATGCAGAAAGTCAACCCCTAAGCCATGTCATGCCCTTCTAAAAGCATCTAAAACACAGCAAGGGGACTCCAACCACAGTCTCCCTTGTTTCCAAAAATTGGTCCACACACCCCCCACTTGACTGGCATCAATTGACCCCCATTTTCAAGCTTACAAAGATGCTTTGGATGAAGCACTATCAAAAATACGCGTGCCTTTCGCCTCCCCTGGCTGACCCAGGGGAAGAAAAGTCCTCTGAGAGCCATGACTTGTTCATCTTGGTTCTTTTTTCAAAAGCGAGGGGACTCCAACCACAGTCTCCCTCGTTTCCACTAATTGGGCCACACACACCCCACTTGACTGGCATCAGTTGACCCCCCTTTTGAAAAAGAAAAAGATGCTTTGCATGAAGCACTCTCAAAAATACGCGTGCCTTTCGCCTCCCCTAGCTGACCCAGGGGAAGAAAAGTCCTCTGAGAGCCATGACTTGTTCATCTTGGTTCTTTTTTCAAAAGCGAGGGGACTCCAACCACAGTCTCCCTCATTTCCACTAATTGGGCCACATACACCCCACTTGACTGGCATCTGTTGACCCCCTTTTGAAAAAGAAAAAGATGCTTTGCATGAAGCACTCTCAAAAATACACCTGCCTTTCGCCTCCCCTGGCTGACCCAGGGGAAGAAAAGTCCTCTGAGATCCATGTCCACATTGTCATTGGACAAACACGTGTGCTTATCTGCCAGCAGACCCCCAGCAGCACTGCAGACAGGTTCCGAGAGAACGCTGGCTGCAGGACACGACAAGATCCCCAAGGCGTACGTGGCAAGCTCAGGCAATTTATCCAGATTGGAAGCCTAAAATGAGCAGGGCTCAAGTTGCACAGTAATGGCATCAATGTTTCCTTGCATATACTCATATATCTGTGTCTCCTCCTCTTTTTCCTTGTCCAGCTCTTTTGTTTTCGCATGAGTATATGTCCTTGTCACTTTCCCATGTGTTTGTGTTGTGTTGTGAGTTGTTTGTCACCTTTTTGACACCTTTTGAGGGTGTTTTCTAGGTGTTTTTATGTGTTTGTGATTGCCTGCCATTGTTTCCTATGCGGTTCGAGTTCGGTTCGCCGAACCGAACTCGAACGAGACGCCCATTCGGCGAACCGAACCGCACCGCGATCGGTTCACTCATATCTACACACAACACCAGCAAGGGCTTCAGAAGGCGTCGGATGGGAATCTGGTAACAGTCGACCACAGCTCACTGAACAAAATTCCCAATGAAACTGTCCAGTCCAGATGAGCTGTCTAAAGGAGCTGAACTTCTCCAAACAATGTGGACAAGGACTGGAACGAGGAAGAGGAAGAAGGCTTGCTTCTGCTGATGGTAATCCCTCCTACAAAGCCCAGGCAAGAGGGTTTCGGTGTCAAAGGACCGGTTTGGATAAGGTGCTCTGCTCCTCCACCCAGGTCCCTGACTTGTAGATTTTCACATCCTGGATCAGATGGTTTTACAGTGATTACTTATGTAGGCTCAGGAACAGGAGTGATAACAGGAACCTGGGAAGCAAATGGCCTCTGAAAGGATGGAGCCAGGATGATAGGTTTCTTCACACGGGAGACTTCCTTGGCACGTTCCGGGAATTTATAATCAACCTGTACGGCAAAGGAGAAAAGATCATCCAGGGTAGCGGGTATATCAAGACCAGCCTGTACCTCCTTGGTTCTCTTGCATAAACCTTCCCAAAAAGTGGCCGCCAGTGCCTGATCATTCCATCTTAATTTAGAAGCGAGGGCGCCGAACTAAGATGCATACTGACCCTCAGTTAGTACTCCTTGACACAAGTGCAGAAGAAAGGACGCAGCCGAGATGACTCAAGCTGGTTCCTCAAACTCTCCAGAAGAACTGCTGAAATTCCAAGAGGTCAACAGTAATTGGGTCATTTCTTTCCCACAGGGGACAGACCCAGGCAACAGCATCTCCGAGGTGCGACATCAGTAATGCCACTTTAGACTGGTCTGAAAAAAACTGATGAGCCATCAGCTTAAAGTGCAGGGTGCACTGGTTGATGACACCTTGGCATTGCTTGGGATCGCCGTCAAAGCAGGGTGGAGGACTGAATTCAGACAGGGCCGGAGCTGTTCAGGCAGACATTCATTGATTGAAGATGGACCAGAAGTTGTTTTGTTGGTCCAGCATCTGTAACATCTCATGATACATTTCAGACTTGAAGATTCAGATTTGAACTTTGTTGTTTTTTTTTTGTTTTTTTTTTAAACTTTTTTTTTACTTTTTTTTATTTTATTTTACTAGTCCCCCTAGGGGGCTATAGCAATCAGCAATCCGATCACTCTTATCTATCTGCTGATCACAGCTATACAGCTGTAAACAGCAGATATAGTCACTTCCTGTTTCCCTGTGCTTCGTGCCGAGGAAAAACGAAAGTGAAACTTCGTAGCTGCAGGCGTCATCACATGACCCTGTGCTACGATGGCAACCACCGAAAGTCACGTGATTACTCACGTGACTTCCGGTGGGGGCGGCGGTAAGTAAAAAACATGGCCGCGCGCATATAGATCTCGCTGCCAGACTTTGGCAGCGAGATTTAAGGGGTTAAATGTTGCGAGTGGAAGCGATTCCACTCGCAACATGCAGGCACACATGTCAGCTGTTGAAAACAGCTGATATGTGTGCTGACCGCCGCCTGCCCGCGGCAGGGGGCGGGGCTTAACGGGACACGATCCATGACGGATTGATCCGTCCAAGGTTGTGAAGGGGTTAATATCGCTGCTGCCACAGGTACGATGTTGTTCATCCGTCGTTCCTGTGGCATCACACATCGCTATGTGTGACACCGTGGGAGCGACGAACATCTCTTTGACTGCGTCCTCCAGTAATGAGTAAGGAAGGAGGTGGGCGGGATGTTACGTCCCGCTCATCTCCGCCCCTCCGCTTCTATTGGCCGGCCACTTAGTGACGCCGCAATGACGTCGCTATGACGCCGAATGCACCTCCCCCTTGAAGGAGGGATTGTTCGGCGGTCACAGCGTCGTCGCTGCACAGGTATGTGCGTGTGACGCTGCCATAACGATAATGTTCGATACGGCAGCAATCACCAAATGTCGCACGTATGACGGGGCGGGTGCTATCGTGCTCGACAATGCTAGCGATGTCGCAGCATGTAAAGTACCTTTTAGACATATCCTGTAGGTATCTGAAGTCCAGCCCTGTTATGAGTCGCCAGAAGGGAATTATGTGGGTGTAACTTGTGTTAATAAAAAGCTAATTCCAATTATAACCTTTGTTCAATGAAAGGAACATTGCTGTGTAGGATTGTTCTAGGTTCCATTGGAGCCTTTCTCTCCAGAAATCTGAAACCCTTACTGTGACCCAAGTTCAGTAATTTTCCTTTTGTTATTATTATTATTATTATTATTATTATTATTATTTTTTATTTATAGAGCACCATTGATTCCATGGTGCTGTACATGAGAAGGGGGTTACATACAGAATACATATACAAGTTACAATAGACAGACTAGTCTGTGAAGAGGGCCCTGGCCTTGCGGGCTTACATTCTAAAGGATTTTGGGGAGGAGACAGTAGGTGGGGGTTGTTATTCCCATTTATTTTATGTAATTGTATATGCTGTATTGTTTTGTTCTCCTTTGTAATATCTTTTGTGTATTTTTATAAACACAGCCTACTTTTCAGATTAAATATATAACATTTAATAGTATATGGCTTTGGGATGTGGTTTATAGAATAAGAGGAACAAAGCTACTTGTAACGTGTGTCCAATCAACCTGTATAAGCAGAGACCCTGATTCCAGTGTTGTGTCAATTACTTGGCTGCTTGCTGACGTTTTGAAAATTAGTTTTCTCTGTTTAAAATCTACCAGTTCTCGAAATGCTGCTCTGTGAATAACCTCATCCACACCACTGATTGACAGCTAGGTACAATGAGCATAGTCAGAAAGCTGCTAATCAGGGATGGAGTATTACATAGCTTATGGAGATAGAGGATACATAGCAGCAGGTTTACTAGTTCTCTAGTGATAATACCTTAATGATAATACAGTGATTTTATCAAAACTACAGAATGCAGCCCAGTAAATGACACATCATTGGAATCAGAGTCCCTCTCTGTCACAGGTGTGTCACTTGTGACAGACAGTGATGTGATGTCTGGCAATAGAAGTTCACAGCGTTTGGCTGTGCAAAATGTTCTCTGACTTTCTATTTTCCTGCTGTTAATATTCTTTGTACTAGGTATCTCCTCTGCTGGGTTTTCATCCTTTTACTTTAGGACACTGGGGAGCTCCTCTTCCCTTCAGCTGCTAATCATCTGTATTTCCTCTTGGGTTAAAATATTCAAATTTTTCCTTAACTTGTGGTGGAGATATTCAGTTCCTTCACAAGGTCTGGATGCAAGCAGGTGGCTTGCACACACCAGTAGGATCGTTGTTGCTCTTTACTGAACTTCTTACTGAGTTGTCTAGCGGTACGTTGTTTGCCTTGTATGTTCTTCGAGTGTGTCCTTTAGTACCTAGTGAGGTTGATGAAGAGCTCATCCTATCCGTTCCCTATTTAGGGCTCAGTTCAGGGTCAGCCTAAAGTCAGGTATCCGGCTCGGCGCATAGGTATGAAATCTATATAGGGTGGTGAGGGAACCCAGGGGCCCAGCGGTAAACTTGGTCAGGGCTCTCATATCCCCTTAGCCTAGGCACAGGATTTCCCTTCCCTATTGCCGTTCACTTGGTACTTCTCCGAACCTAATGTGACACTGCCTTTACATTATTCTGTTTTTTAATTAAGGGGTAAACACTTAGTTACTAAATCCCATTAAATTCACAAAACCCCAGCATAGGTATCATAAATGTTACTTGCTTTTCACCAAGAGATAGACCCCTTTCAGTTCTGGTCTCTTCTACACACATAATCTAAACCGTAATAAAGGTTTGTGGGCAGAGATGAGTGCACCTAAACAGTAAAGTTCGGTGTTTGTACCAAATATAGACTTTATAAAAAAAATCAGTGTTAGGCTATGTGCGCACTGGAAAATGGAATTTTCTCAAGAAAATTCCGCAGGTATTCAAAGATTACCGCACCCGTGGTAAAAAACCGCGGCAAACCGCACCCGAAAACCGCATGCGGTTTGCCGCGGTTTTACCGCGGTACTGTTGGGTTGGTATGTGCTTTGTTGCATTCAATGCAATAAAGCACATTGAAAAAAAAAAAAGTCATTTCATTCTGAGATAGAGAAATAGACAGAAGAATAGATAGAAGAATAGATAGATAGACAGACAGAGGGATAGATAGAGGGATAGATAGATAGAGAACAGATCGCTGCATTTCCCACGGTCGGCAGTGAGTTCACATTACCAGCCGTGGGAAATGCCCTGTGGTTACCTCTGCTGTCTCGCTGCGAGGCTGCATTCAGCAGTGTCTGTGTCAGTCGCGGCTGGATGTAAGCATCACAGGACGCCGGAGCTGTAGATTACGTCGGAGCTTTGTTTCGGGAGGGGTTAATAAAAGGGTGAACGAGGCTTATTTGTGTTTTATTTAAAATAAAGGATTTTTCTGTGTGTTTTTTCACTTTACTTACGGGTTGATCATGTCAGCTGTCACATAGACGCTGCCATGATCAAGCCTGGAGTTAACTGCCACTGCTACACGGCAGCAGGAAGAGCTGGGGACACTCCGGTAGTGCCGCATAATGCATGCGACAGTCCCGGGGCAGCTGCGGCTGATATTCTCGGCTGTGGGAGGTGGGAGTGAGGCAGGGGACATTAACCCTGCCATTCTCCCTCCCCAGCCTGAGAATACCGGGCCGCCGCTGTGTGCTTACCTCGGCTGGACGGTAAATATACAGCGGAGCCCACGTGCTTTGTTTTCTATATTTCCGTTTGCTTTCTATGTGTGTTCTATGTGTCTGTGTTCTATGTCTGTGATGTCTGTGTGTGTCTGTGATCTGTGTGTGTTTACTCTCTGCTCCGCTTCCTCTTCCTGTAATGACATCACTTCCCTGCAAAACCGCAGGCAAGCGATGTACATTACCGGAGGTAAACCGCGAAATACCGCAGGGAATAACGCAGGCAAACGGAGTGAACCGCACAGAATTTGTTACCTGCGTTATTCCCTGCGGGATTTCATGATTACATTGGAGTCAATGGAGTGAAATCCCGCAGCGATGTGCGGAAAAGAATTGACATGCAATTGTTTTTGCTGCGGGAATCCCGCAGCAAAACATGCAGCTGTCAAAATCCGCCTAGTGCGCACAGAATTTTTTTTTCCCATAGGTTTTGCTGGTGATTCACTGCAGAGATGTTATGAACATTTTCTGCAGCGAAACATGCAGCAAAACCGCAGGAAATCCGCGGCAAAATCCAGTAAGTGCGCACAGAGCCTTAGGCGGGCTTTGCACGTTGCGACATCGCAAGCCGCTGCTGCGATGTCGCACGCGATAGTCCCCGTCCCCGTCGCAGGTACGATATCGTGTGATAGCTGGCGTAGCGAAAATTATCGCTACGCCAGGTTCACATGCACTCACCTGCCCTGCGACCGTCGCTCTGGCCGGCGACGTCACACGGCAGGCGGCCAATAGCGGCGGAGGGGCGGAGATGAGCAGGATGTAAACATCCCGCCCACCTCCTTCCTTCCGCATATCCTACGGAAGCCGCGGTGACGCCGGTAGATGTTCCTCGCTCCTGCGACTTCACACACAGCGATGTGTGCTGCCGCAGGAGCGAGGAACAACATCGGACCGTCGCGTCAGCGTAATTATGGATTACGCCGACGCTGCACCGATGATACGATTACGACGATTTTGCGCTCGTTAATCGTATCATCTAGGCTTTACACACTACGATGTCGCATGCGATGCCGGATGTGCGTCACTTTCAATTTGACCCCACCGACATCGCACCTGCGATGTCGTAGTGTGCAAAGCCCGCCTTAGAGTTTGGAGTTCGGGTGCTTTATGTATCCTAACCACTCGATCTAGCATTGCTGTGCTTGGGTACACTCGGTGCTCGGCCCAGTGCGAGCCGCTTGCAGTGTTTGAATGGATTTCATCGGGAGGTAATAACATCGTTATAGGATGTATTGTGTACAAGGAAAAAACCCCGTCATCCCTCCCCCAGTAATAAATACTCTGTTAATGGCTGGATGCATGTGGGCGGAGACCCGAACTGCCCAATCAGTGACTTCCAACAGGTTCAGGTCAAGTCCGGTTCCCGAACTGAACTTTATCTAAAATCCAACTAAAAAAGCTGAACCCAAACTTCAATGGGTGCACTTATCTGTATTTGTGGGCAGCCCCCCAAAAATAATCCATTGGATATCAGACAGATAAAATCCTTTAGTTTTTTTATTACAATAATTATCCTTTCTAAAGGGATCATTTTTATAACATAAAGGGCTCAATTTATGCGCGGGCCACTCCTGTTTCATGAAATGGTGCATGCCTCTTCATGAATCTGGAGCGTTTGACGAGTGGCATGTGCCTCCTTGTGCCATTCTAGAAATATTGCTCCCATCAGGGACTGAATGAGATTTGTGGCATAGAGAACACCACAACTCGTTATGAATTTAAGAAGCTGTGGTGTCACGCCCCCGTCCCACCCAAACCCTGTCAATATTAGAGTGAAAGCCACCAAAATTTGGCACAACAATGAATTGATCCAAAATTTTGTAACTTTTCAAAGCTTTTGTGCCATTTTTTTTGGCATAAAAGCTTTGATAAATTGGGACCATGGTGTCTTAACAACTTCCACATATCTAGGATGCAGAATGTGATTCACTTCTCCCCGGTCACGGCTGGGGATAGAAGCTATACCAGCCGTATAGTACAAATCAAAGGGAACAGGAAAAGAATGCCCTATCACTAGGGAAAGGGGGAAGTGGTGACCCCTAACAATACAGCTCAACCTTACTGCCCTCACCAACCCTATATAGGTTCTGCACCTGTCGCCGAGCAGGAATAGCTCACCCTAGGCAAACCCTGATCTGGCCCTAAGTAAGAATGGCAGGTATGAGCTATTCGTCAACACCACCAACGCTAAGGGAGATAAAAGGAAACAATACAGGGGAGACACAAATGCTACCACCTGAGCCTAGGTACATAGCAAAATTCAAACGCTTATCTTAGGAGCAGCTACCACAGAAGTCTCTGGAACAACAAGAGGAGACGACCGGTGCAAGACAACAGCCAGGATCAACTATTACCCTTACCCAAAGCACCACAGGGTGAGGTTTATAAAGGAAGTCAGAGGCCGGCAACTGAGAGGAAAAATTGACAGTTTCCCAGAGTCATAGAGTCCACTGCTGCAGAAACAGAGAACTGTCAGTTAAGAACACATTCTGCAAATCTGTGATTTTCCAACACTTCTGCCATTGGATTCTCTTCCAGCCGTGACAACTCTGTGACATCCCCTCACTATTTTTGTGCTAAATGCCTACAGCTCTGCCTCAACTCCAGAGGTTCTGAGGCAAAATCATCACATCTAAACAATAGAGAAAGACAGGCATGAAGAATATACATTTACAAGCATTTATTAACAAAACAAGTTTTGAAATGCAATTATATACAATGTGATATACTTCAGAGTTCCTATCTCCAATCTGGGGCTGCGCTTTTTAGTAAATAAATCAGTGGGCAACCTGAGATTAGTGAATTATCTAAATATAATCCAGTATCAAAACCTTTCACAAATGTTCATAAAGCCTCTCGAAATGCCCAACTTACTAGCAAAGTGGAGCTCGAATTTCCATTTTGTGAGATCTTAGTGTGTAGAGTGGGATCCCACAAATCACTACAGCTGCTCTAAGCACGAGACACTGCTCTCTCAACTAATCCAGCGCGGTCACATGCTTTTTAGGGTTTTACTGAACTGCTTAAGAAGGAAGCCGCAGAGCTGGAGTCGTAGAGCTCACTCTTCCACTGTGAGTGATCACTGAGGGTTGTGGGATCTCACAACCTGGAAGTTCCTTCTGGGGGACATTAGGAATACTTCAAAAAGTTTTGGTACTGGATTATATTTAAAAAAATTCACTAATCGGTGGCTCTTCACTGTTTTAGTAAATAATAAAGACCACAGCCACAGATTTGTTATAAGCACCATTTAAAGGAAAATTCATCAAACACATAGAAACTGGGGGATATTACCCTCGTAACAATGTCAGCAGCAGATTCCCGCATAACAGTGCGTCATGACCACATTCTTATGGTTTGAAAAATACGATAAGTTTAAAAAGAGAGAAAATAGTTCTTTCCCTCACCAATTCTTACTTAAGCAATAATTATAGCTAATTTTTGGATAAAACTCTCTGAATTATGGTACATCATGAAGGCTCATCTCGTGTGACTCATCTGACAACAGGACCTGATGATAAAAAACATTTGGCAAATTCTGAAAACAAGAATGGCTGCTCTGCTCTGTTGGTTTTCAGATGTCAGCAAGACTTGATTTACTAGTTAAACATTTCAATTATTCACAACATGAAAAAGGTTCCTTCCCTGTGTGGCTTATTCAGAAGTTTAACAAGATCTGATTTCTGAGAATAACATTTACCACCTTCAGAACATAAAAATGGTTTATTTTGTGTGTTTTTTTTCATGGTAATCAAGACCTGATTTCTTAGTAAAACATTTACCACATTCTGGACATGAAAATTGCTTCTCCCCTGTGTGAGATCTTTGATGACCAACAAGGTGTGATTTCTGAATAAAACATTTTCCACATTCTGAACATGAAAATGGCTTCTCCCCTGTGTGATTTTTCAGATGTCTAACAAGATCTGATTTCCAAATATAACATTTCCCACATTCTGAACATGAAAATGGCTTCTCCCCTGTGTGATTTTTCTTATGTCTAAAAAGGTGTGATTTCGGAATAAAACATTTCCCACACTCTGAACATGAAAATGGCTTCTCCCCTGTGTGGTGAATTTTCTGATGTGTAACAAGGTATATTTTCTGAATAAAACATTTCCCACACTCTGAACATGAAAATGGCTTCTCTCCTGTGTGAATTTTCTGATGTCTAACAAGGTTTATTTTCTGAATAAAACATTTCCCACACTCTGAACATGAAAATGGCTTCTCCCCTGTGTGATTTTTCTGATGTCTAACAAGGTCTGATTTCTGAATAAAACATTTCCCACACTCTCAACATGAAAATGTCTTCTCCCCTGTGTGATTTTTCTGATGTCTAACAAGTTCTGATTTCCACATATAACATTTCCCACATTCTGAACATGAAAATGGCTTCTCGGACTTCCGGGTTCTGCGCTGCATGGAAGGCAGCCTGTGAGAAGAGCTCCTGCTTCTTTATCAAGACCCCTGCAGTCCTAGCACACAAACCAACTGATAAGAGGTGGGAAAGAGGAGATAAGACAGTGTGCATGCCCCTCAGACATAATGGAGAGGTATGTGCACAAGAACGGGACTGCAGGACAGAGCCCCCTTAGGGGTGCTTCACACATAGCGAGATCGCTGCTGAGTCACGCTTTTTGTGACGCAGCAGTGACCTCATTAGCGATCTCGCTGTGTGTGACACTGAGCAGCGATCTGGCCCCTGCTGCGAGATCGCTGCTCGTTACACACAGCCCTGGTTCGTTTTCTTCAAAGCCGCTCTCCTGCTGTGACACACAGATCGCTGTGTGTGACAGCAAGAGAGCGACAAATGAAGCGAGCAGGGAGCAGGAGCCGGCGTCTGGCAGCTGAGGTAAGCTGTATCCAAGATAAACATCGGGTAACCAAGGTGGTTACCCGATATTTACCTTAGTTACCAGCCTCTGCAGCTCTCACGCTGCCTGTGCTGCCAGCTCCGGCTCTCTGCACATGTAGCTGCTGTACACATCGGGTTAATTAACCCGATGTGTACAGCAGCTAGGAGAGCAAGGAGCCAGCGCTAAGCAGTGTGCCGGCTCCCTGCTCTCTGCACATGTAGCTGCATTACACATCGGGTTAATTAACCCGATGTGTACTGTAGCTAGGAGAGCAAGGAGCCAGCGCTCAGTGTGCGCGGCTCCCTGCTCCCTGCTCACACTGGTAACTAATGTAAACATCGGGTAACCATACCCGATGTTTACCTTAGTTACCAGTCTCCACAGCTTCCAGACGGCGGCTCCGTGCAAGCGCAGCGTCGCTTGCACGTCGCTGCTGGCTGGGGGCTGTTCACTGGTCGCTGGTGAGATCTGCCTGTTTGACAGCTCACCAGCGACCATGTAGCGATGCAGCAGCGATCCTGACCAGGTCAGATCGCTGGTCGGATCGCTGCTGCATCGCTAAGTGTGAAGGTACCCTAACTCAGAGGAATAGCCAAGCTAATGTCAAAATGGCTCCGGAGGTGACCAAGCCCAGGAAAAGCAATAAACCTGGTAATCAGCTTACCCAGCAGGAGGGAGGGGGTGAGCAGGAGATAAGCACTGCAGGTCTCAGCATTTCTTACAAGTCCCTAGCTGATGAGGTGGTAAAGATGTTAACCCCCAAGCTTCAGGAAATGCTGGAGCAGACAGTGTCTGATGCCCTGAAGCACATGCAGGAAGCCATCTCACAGCAATCAGAAAGACTGGCTACAGTGGAGAATAGACTCAGCACTGCAGAGGATGAGCTGGGAGAGGTGCAGGCCGAGCTGCAAAAAGTCACCAGGCTGAACCAGCAACTTGCAGATAAAATTGATGATCTCGAGAATCGCTCCAGACAAAACAACTTAAGAATCATCGGACTCCCAGAAACTATCACCCCTCACCAGCTAATGGGGATATGCATGGAGGACATACCTCACGTTCTGGGGATTGCTGATACACTCAAGGCTGAAAGGGCACACAGAGTGGGACCCCCAGCCCACCACACAAGTGCAAACACACCTCCAAGACCCAGGCCAGTGATTGTCAGATATTTGAACTTTGTGGATAAAACTAACATCTTACAAGCATTTCGGAAGAAGACATCCCCCACGGTGGTAAGAGGACATAAGATTCTGATATTCAGTGACTATTCGGCGGAGGTCACAAAGAAAAGAAGAGCCTTCAGTGATGTCTGCACAGAGCTTTTCAGAAAGAAGATAAAATTTGCTTTGCAATTCCCGGCCATCCTTAAAATCTTTGCCCCAGGAGGAGGTACAGAGACATTCATGGCCCCCGATCAGGCAAGAAGCTACGTGGACAAGACTTTTGCAAAAGCGTCACCTCTGGCGAAGAGTGGGGATGCTACTCCCCAGAGGGGGTGAGGACATAAAATAGCCCTTACAGGGGCAAAATTGCTGATGATTAATGTGGAGTATTGATGCTGTTTGTAAGGGAGCGATGGGGGAGGGGGATTTGTATGGGGGTCTGGAGTTCATGATGTGGGCCTGAAAGCGTTAACTCTACCATAACCCAGACACCCACAGTCCCTCTCCATACCCCCGCTTTTCCCTTTCTTTTTTCTTTTTTTTTCTTCTCTTCTTTTTCTTTCTTCCTCTGTCCTTCTTCTTTCCCTGTCTTGCCCAACCCCGTTATCCCATCACTCAAACGAACCCCCCTCCAACACATAACTGCCTCCCTCTACCCCCATACCCACACTCCCCTCCCACTCCCTCCAACTACACTCCCCCACCCACAAACTACTTTCCACCTCCTACCGCCCACACCCCCTTTGCCACCCACAAACAAACCCTCTCCTGCCCCCACCCCCTCCCCGACTACACACTTTCTCCCACCCACAAACTACCTCCCACCCCACCCGTCCCAATCAACTCCCCCATCCCATTCACACCTCTCCCCATTTACGACCCTTCTCCTTCCCATAACCATCCTCTGGACCCCTCCTCCATTCTTTCCTCCTTTCTTCCTCTTGTTTCCTTTTTCTTTCTTTTCTTTTCCTTCATCTCTCCTGGGAATGAGCCTCTATATACTGGGTCGAGGTTCAACCTACTTTCAGTCCTCAGGGCTTGGGGATACTTGTATATATTTCTGAAGCTATGTTTAGCTTGCCTTTAAGTGAAGTGTGGAAGCTCAAGAAAGCGAACATATTTTGAGGAGCGAAAGAGGGATCAGTAGGAGTCCCTACATACATGCGGGAAAAAAGTGAAGTCCGCAACTGTGTTTTCCTACAAAGGATATAGGATAGCGGTGTTATTTTCTTAGTTTAATTGACTTTTTTTTTTGCACCACCAGAGAGAGACGCGGTGGACAGGTTTTAAGAAGGTTTTAGTTAAGATAGGATAAGAAGTAAGATTTCAAGTAATATATAAGGATGCGAATTGTGTCATGGAACGTTAAAGGCCTGCAGTCGCCACACAAAAGACGAATGATATTGAGGCACTTAAAGAAGCTTAAAGTAGACATTGCCCTACTTCAGGAGACCCATTTGAAAAATCAGGACTTCACCAGAATGTGCAAAATGTGGGTGGGAGAAGTAATGGGATCCTCAGCCCAAAATAATAAAGCAGGTGTGTTAATACTACTCCATAAGCAGGCAAATTGTAAGGTAATAACACAGGAAAATGATGGAGATGGGAGAATACAAAAAGCTTTGCTTGATACCACATGTGGACGACTCAAAATCTATAATGTATATGCACCAAATGAGAGTAATAAGATTTTCTTCCAGGAGTTGGAGAGGCAGGTTTTGGAGGACCCTGAGAGGAACATAATAATAGGAGGGGATCTTAATACGGTAATGAACGTCAGAGAAGATAGGTCGGGCACAGGAAACAAACGCATGGTAGCCAGGACACATGACAGGGTGCTGAATCTATTCACAGAACATACTAGCGTAATAGATGCTTGGCGAAACTCACACCCGGCAGACCGAGAGTACACTCATTTCTCCCACGTCCATAACACATGGTCTAGAATAAACTATTTTCTACTAACCCAGGGTCTACTCAACAAAATGAGGAGGATCGACATACAAGATCTGGTGATATCAGATCACGCCCCATTACTCCTAGATTTAGAAGAAACTTACCCCAAGGGAACAGACATACTGTGGAGATTCCCTTCACACTTAGCCCAAGACGAGAACTTCCAAAAATTGGTGAAAATGTGGTGGCAGGAATATACATGGGATAATAAGGCGCATGAGGAGAACTCCCATTTATACTGGGACGCAGCTAAGGCAGTACTAAGGGGAAGAATAATGGGATATGTGAAAGCATTGAGAAACAAAACAACTAAAGCATACACTGAAGCCAGCAGAAGGACCAGAGAAGCATACACAAACTACATTAATAATCCATCTATTGGTAATAGGAACAAGTGGATAAAAGAGAAAGCAGAATTTGACTTGTGGTTGGACAGGGCAGAGAGGATGAGGAGCCAGTGAATTGCATCACATTATTTTAGATTCGGGAACAAGGCAGGTTCGCTTCTGGCACGAATGGCAAAGGGAATAACTCCTTTAACATCCATAACTCATTTGAGGGACCCATCTGGGGCTAGTCACAATGACCCAAAGAAAGCCAATGACATATTTGGAGAATTCTACAAAAAACTGTATGAACAAGGGCCAGCAAATGACACAGAAGGAGGCATCTTCCTAAACAATCTGTCATTACCCACAATTACGGAATCGGACAGGGAAATGTTAAATGCCCCAATAAATGAGGAGGAAGTGAGAACAATTGTGAAAAACCTTAAAAATAACAAGGCCCCAGGCCCCGATGGAATGACGGGGGAATTTTATAAAATACTACAGGAAGATGTTATGCCCACTTTAGTAAAAGTTTTCAACTACACTCTCCAAAATAAAATTCTACTACAGTCTGGCCATATGGCGTATATAAAGGTAATACACAAACAAGGAAAAGACCCCTCGGACCCTTCATCATACAGGCCCATATCGCTGATAAATCAAGACATTAAAATAATCTCTAAAATCCTGGCAGACCGGCTAGCATTAATCCTCCCATCGATAGTAGGACCACATCAAGTGGGGTTCGTTAAAAATAGGTCAGCAGTATTCAACATTCGTACAGTGTTGGCGGTACTAGATGGAACAAAAAGACCGGGCCTGATAAAGGGGAACCCTGCGTTATTGACCTTAGATGCGGAAAAGGCCTTTGACAATGTAAATTGGCATTGGTTAGGGCTAGTATTAGATAAATTTGGCATAATGGGTACTTTTCGGAACTATATGGAGGCACTTTACGCTACGCCTGAAGCTAGAATTTCCACAATGGGCTTTCTGTCAAAATCTTTTCAGCTGCAGAAGGGGACTAGGCAGGGGTGCCCCCTGTCCCCTCTTCTGTTTGACTTGGCCCTTGAACCACTAGCCCAATACTTAATAAAATCAGAAGATTTCTCAGGAATCAAGGTGGGGAATAGTGAGATAAATTATTTATTTATGTCAGACCCAGACAACCATCTGAAGAAGGTAATAGACAAACTGACGTAGTTTGGCTCCTTTTCAGGCTACAGGATAAATATCAGTAAAAGTCAGATTCTATATTTGGATAATTCTTTTCGGTCTAAATATAGCGCAATAAGGACATTTGCTGATATTATTTTTTGAACTTTATTGATTAGGTACTCCTATTATTACAACGCGTTTGAGCAGAATTGCTTTCATCAGGTATAATAGGAGCAGGAGGATTGAGGAACAAAAACCTGAATTCCATGGTGCCGGTGGAAATCAGTAGCCGACAACGATACCCCAAATCTGGACTCTTGAAGCCTGGACACAGGACTCAGATCGGAGGAACTCCAGACTGATAAGCTTACACTGAAGTTGTGCGGGGGCGCACAACCAGCAAAGGTGAGCAGTTTTTATATTATAACGCTAAAAGGTTTCCACGGATGCTTCTCATAGTGCGCTTGTTTTATTATCTATTTAAGATTCTATATTTGACACCCCTGGGAAATAGGCAAGGTGAGGGAATAGATGTAGCCATAGCCCCGCACTACATCACTTATTTAGGAATTAAAATAGGCAGAGACTCAATGTCATTATATAGACTTAACTATCCACACCTAATTGAAAAAATAACTAAAGAGCTAGACAGGTGGAAAAATCTTTCCCTGTCCCTGTTTGGCAGAGCACATCTGATAAAGATGATCAGCTTCTCCCGTTTGCTCTATCCTCTACAAACTATTCCCTTACTGCTGAAACACACCTGTCACGAACCACCGGGGGGGTCACTCAAAAATCCCCCGCGCTGGCTACCAGTACGTCACAATCGGGGGGTAACAAGTGTGGGTCACCCCTCCTTTATACCTCCCGACCGACAGACAGAGCACGTGACGCGCTCTCTAGCGCCCCTCTTATAGTCAGGCCAATTATGGAATTGCCCGACAATAAGAAAGGAGGCCGCTATACTACTTATGCCGATTATTGAAGGGTCCCCGGTGAGAGTAAGGTATATATTCCCCCGACCTCCGCGGGCGGAATATATAAAATCTCCCCGAATCTCACTGGCCTCCCCACAATAATCCTTGGCACAACTCGCTGCCACCAACCGATTTACGGTAACTATTAGCCGAACACACAGACGTGGGATTCAAGATCGAGATAACAGAACAGCCCAAGATTAATTATATAATTTAATCGCCTAAAGCACACTAGAAACTACAATATATACAATAGGGAATCTACAGAATATACAGTTATGTCAGAGTACAGTTACAATCAAAGCATGGGTTACAAACAGGCATACACAGTTCCAGCAGTTACCTTGTTGCGTCTGGCCACAGGGGGGCGCTGTACCCAGGTTTCTAGGATCCTTCCCACAGATGTTTCCTACACGTGCCCCCAGCGAAAAGAACACTGGAAAATGGCCGAAGTAGGGTTATCAACCTGGGCAAATCCAGGTCCCCTCCTACCTTAGTGACCTCAGAGGGAGCACTGCTCCACCCCTGGCTGGAGTTATGGACAATATCCCAACATGGAATATGGGCCATAACTTTGCCTGGGAGCGTCGTAGGCGGACGCCAATGCTCTCATTGTGACAGTTATGAATTTAGCTACAGAACGAGGGGACTCATGACCTGTCTGCCAGTTCCCCATTGGCTGATATCACGCCTGGGGCATTTCCCCCAGGTCCTGCTCCCATAAAAAGGGTGTGCTAGCATCGTCTGCATGCGGAGACACCATTTTTATGGTTGCCATATTTATCGGAAATATGGCTTGCGAGATATGAACCATTTTTTACTGGAGTCGTTCTGTCTGGCTACTTCCATAGCCTTGCTAACTAGCTAGCAGCCCCCACTACAGGGTCACGGCAGGGAGTCATCCTGTGTCCATTGTTCTCACATCACCTAATTTCCATATCACAGGACATGGCCCTGGGGCCTTCACAGATGCTGGACATCTGAGGACAAGAAGGGGGGGGGGGCACTGCCAGGGAGTGATGAGAGCGATTATGACTCCCAGTCATAATTCCTCTTCATATCCCAGGATTTGCCTCACACCTCCCCCCTTTTGAGGGCGCTAGGGGGCAGCACACTCCGGTGTTCCCCCGTGCGCCCGTCCGCGACCTCTCCTTGTCGGGACAGCCCGTCTGCGTTACCGTGGTCACGGCCCCTTTTGTGGCGAATGGTGAAGTTGTATTGCTGGAGCGCAAGGCTCCACCGCAACAATCGCCCATTCGTCCCAGAGACGGTGTGCAACCAGCTGAGGGGATTGTGGTCCGTCTCCACGATGAAGTGGCGCCCGTATAGATAGGGTTGCAGACGCTGCAGGGCCCACACTATGGCCAGGCACTCCTTCTCCATCGTGGAATAGGCAACTTCCCTTGGTAACAGCTTCCGGCTCAGGTACATGATGGTCAGGTACTGAGCCCCGGCCAACTGATCGAGCAGGTCATCGATGCGTGGCATTGGGTACGCATCGGCGACCGTGACAGCATTGAGCCCCCTGTAGTCCACGCAGAACCGAGTGGTTCGGTCCTTCTTAGGGACGAGGACTACAGGCGAGGCCCAAGCGCTGTTGGATGCCTGGATCACCCCCAGCTTCAGCATCTCGTCAATCTCCTGGCGCATGTGTTGCTGCACCTCCAGGGAGACCCGATATGCTGAACGCCGGATCGGGGGATGATCCCCAGTGTCCACGTGATGGACAGCCAAGTTAGTCCTTCCGGGCTGGTTGGTAAACAACCCCCGGAAGGGGTGTAGGGTGGCCCACAGCTGGGACCGTTGGTCCTCCAAGAGCTGGTGGCCAACCTCCACATCCTCAATGGATCCGCCTGCCCTAACCTGGGCTAGCATATCCAAGAGGGTTTCCGCTTCTCCCTCCTCGGGCAGGTTGCACACGGGGAGCGCACATGCCTCCCGCTCATGATGTGCCTTCATCATGTTCACATGGAAGGGCTTCCGCCTTCCACGGGCAGGGTCCAGGGTGACCAGGTACGTTACAGGGTTGAGCTGCTGGTACACGAGGTATGGGCCTTCCCAGGCTGCCTGAAGCTTGTCCTGTGGTACGGGGACCAGTACCCACACCTTTTGACCCACTTGGTAGGTCCTCTCACAAGCGTTCTGGTCGTACCAACGCTTCTGATCGGCCTGGGCTTGAGCCATATTGTCGTGTACCAGTTGCGTCAAGGCCTGCATTTTGTCCCGGAAGCGCATGACATACTCGATAACCGACACTCCAGGGGTGGCCAAATCCCCTTCCCAAGCCTCTTTCACCAGAGCCAGGGGGCCCCGCACACGTCGCCCGTACAGGAGCTCAAACGGTGAGAATCCTGTTGAGGCCTGTGGAACCTCCCGGTAAGCAAATAACAGGTGTGGGAGATACCGCTCCCAGTCACGCCCATGGGAGTCGACCAACATCTTAAGCATCTGCTTTAAGGTGCCATTGAACCGCTCGCACAGGCCATTAGTCTGTGGATGGTACGGGCTGGCCACCAGATGTCGCACCTGGACTTGCTTACAGAGGGCCTCCATCAGCTGGGACATGAATTGGGTCCCCCGGTCAGTGAGCATTTCCTGGGGAAAACCCACTCGGGAGAAAATCTCCAGCAATGCGGTGGCCACCTTGTCAGCCCGAATGGACGACAAGGCCACTGCTTCTGGGTACCGGGTGGCATAGTCCACTACCGTCAGTATGAAGCGTTTCCCGGAGCTGCTGGGGATGGCCAGCGGGCCGACCAGATCCACAGCCACCCTCCTGAAAGGCTCATCGAAGATTGGCAGAGATACCAGTGGGGCTTTGGGGCGTGGCCCCGCCTTCCCCACTCTCTGACAGGTTTCACACGAACGGCAGTAGGCAGCCACATCGGCCCCCATTTTTGGCCAGTAGAAATGCTGGTTTAACCTGGCCTTGGTCTTAGCGATCCCTAGGTGTCCGGCCATCGGAATCTCATGTGCGATCCGCAACAACTCCGTCCGGAACGGATAGGGTACCACCAACTGTCGGTCCCTGGGCCACGCCTCCGGTGAACCCTGCTGGACCGTGGCCCGGTACAGCCGTCCTTGGTCCCAGACCACTCGCTCCGGGTCCGAGTCCGAGGGAGGCTGTGCCGCCTGCTCCTTAAGAGCTTTCAGGCTGTCGTCAGCTTCTAACGCTGCCTGAAACCCCTGACTAGATGTGGCCAGAATCGACGAGACTGTCACATCTTCAGTCAGTACCCCGGGACCTGTGTCCTGGCCTCCACCTGACTCGGCTGCCACTTGGTCAGAAGGGGAAGAGCTATCGGACCTCCGGGAGGCCCCTTGGCTTCCAGCACTCCCACTGCGGGTGACAGCGGCCACAGCCGCTGCGACCGTGGGTCGTGCCTGCTCCTCCTCCGTTCCTGACCAAGTCGCCGGTTCAGGCAGACCTACCTGGCTTCCTGACACCCCGGTTGTGGGGGAACCCTGCACCGAGATCTTACCTGGGAGCACTTCCGCTCCTGGACCGGCCCCAATCTCACCTGCCTGTTCCCCTCCTGCAGCAACAGAACCCCGCTGTGAAATCTCTGGGGACCCCACATTTGCTGTGGTAGCCCCCACCCCACACACTGGTCCTCCCCCTGCAGCACCCTGCTCTCTGCTTATCCCTGCAGAGGGCAGCAGATCCCAGCTCACAGGCTGGTTACTTGTAGAGGCATTGTCACACCTTTCTCTGACCCCCTCCCCTCCTGTCGCAGCTGCAGCTGCGTGTGTGTCTATGGTGTCTGTGCAAGCAGAAATATCAGAGTTCACTCCCCCCTCCCTTACATCATTCATAGATAACACATTAACATTGTCAGGAGTCATGTCCGTACTGGCTGAAGGTTCAGCCCTTGGTGGGGGCCCAAACTGGGAGGTTATCTGCCCCAAATCTGTCCCAAGTAGCACGTTTGCGGGGATCCGATCAGTTACCCCCACCTCCCTCACCCCTCGCCCTGCGCCCCAGTCCACATAAATGTCAGCAACAGGCAGCGCCGGGTCAATGCCTCCAATCCCGGAGACAGCGAGGGTTTTTCCAGGGATCAAGTCTTGGGGGGACACCATCTCAGGCCGCACCAGAGTCACCTCCGAGGCGCTGTCTCGCAGTCCTATGGTCACAGACCGGCCGACGGTGACAGGTTGGAAGCTGTCCAGGGACCTACCACCACCCCCACCCACACAATACACTTTGGGCGGCCCTTGGGACGGGGACGGAGCCAGGGCCTTGGGACGCTGAGGGCACATGGCCTTGAAGTGTCCAGGTAGGTTGCACTGGTGGCACCGTCTTGGCTCTGCCACGGGCCTGGAGAGGGGAGTTGAGGGGGACACCCCCTGCAGTCTAGGGGCAGGTGGGGCAGTCGCAGAGTTCATCTTACCCCCTCTCCAGGTGCTGCTGGTGGCTGCTCTCCTGGCTTCAGGAGCCCGATTGTTGGTGTAGTCATCGGCCAGGGCAGCTGTAGCCGTGGACCCCTTTGGCTTCTGGTCTCGGATGAACTGGCGGAGATCCTCAGGGCAGTTCCACAAGAGTTGCTCCGTGATGAACAGGTCCAGGATCTCCGGTCCGGTGGAAAGCTGCAGGCCTTGGGTCCAGTGGTCGGCAGCTCGGGCAAGTGCCCGCCGGTGGTCAGCCCAGGAGTCCTTTGGTCCCTTCTGCAGGGTCCGGAACTTCTTGCGGTAGGACTCCGGAGTGAGGTTGTACTGTTGGATCAGGGCCCGCTTGATGGTGTCGTAGCCCTGATCTGCCTCAGCAGGCAAGTCCCCAAGGATTTCCAGGGCCTTACCCCTTAAACGGGGGGTCAGGTATTTGGCCCACTGATCCTTGTCCAGATGGTGCTGCAAGCAAGTCCGTTCAAAAGCAGTCAAGAAAGAGTCCAAGTCTCCATCCTTCTCCAGCACTGGGAAGTCCTCAACACGGACCTTTGGAAGTTTGGTGTCTTGAAGGTCACGTGCGGCTGATGAGGGCCGGAGCTGAGCTAGCTGCAGCTGGTAGTCACGCTCTGCCTGGCGCTCTTCACGCGCTGCCTGCCGCTCCGCAGCCTCAGCCTCACGCGCTGCTTGCCGCTCTGCCTGCCGCTCCGCAGCCTCAGCCTCACACGCTGCCCTGCGCTCTGCCAGGAGTGCCTGGTAGCCCTCCCGGTCTCCAGCCTGGAGTAGGGCCATAGCCATTTGAAGAAGGCTATCCGAGCCTCCCAGGCTCGGTGGAATGGCACGTGGTGATCTGCGGCACGCTGCAGAGCTAGGCGATTCACTGTCCCTTTCAGAGCGGAGGGCTGGCATCTGGCTCGTTGAGGAACCTTGGGTGAGCTGCTCCTCATCTTGTCCATAATTGCCAGCTTGTGCGCTGTCCTCTGCAGAACGGTTTTCTGGCGTCGAGCTCCTGGAGGACTCGTGGGCAACCTCCTCATTACTGCCCACAGCACCGTCCTCCCTCTCTTCGGCTCCTGCTTTAGCATTGGCCAGTTGCATAGCTCTGCTCCTGGTGCCATCAGCCATTCTTGCAGACTTTTGGTCACTGACACAGAACTGACACCTGATGCCTCCACACACCTTACAGTATCTGCACTCTGACACTCTAGTGTTGAGCTAGTCTGAAGACCCCAGCAGCCACAGCTGCTGCAGGCAGTCTTTAGTGTCTGGGAGTATGGGTCTCACACTCACACACACTATTATCTCGATCCCACCGCTTGCCACCAATATGTCACAAACCACCGGGGGGGTCACTCAAAAATCCCCCGCGCTGGCTACCAGTACGTCACAATCGGGGGGTAACAAGTGTGGGTCACCCCTCCTTTATACCTCCCGACCGACAGACAGAGCACGTGACGCGCTCTCTAGCGCCCCTCTTATAGTCAGGCCAATTATGGAATTGCCCGACAATAAGAAAGGAGGCCGCTATACTACTTATGCCGATTATTGAAGGGTCCCCGGTGAGAGTAAGGTATATATTCCCCCGACCTCCGCGGGCGGAATATATAAAATCTCCCCGAATCTCACTGGCCTCCCCACAATAATCCTTGGCACAACTCGCTGCCACCAACCGATTTACGGTAACTATTAGCCGAACACACAGACGTGGGATTCAAGATCGAGATAACAGAACAGCCCAAGATTAATTATATAATTTAATCGCCTAAAGCACACTAGAAACTACAATATATACAATAGGGAATCTACAGAATATACAGTTATGTCAGAGTACAGTTACAATCAAAGCATGGGTTACAAACAGGCATACACAGTTCCAGCAGTTACCTTGTTGCGTCTGGCCACAGGGGGGCGCTGTACCCAGGTTTCTAGGATCCTTCCCACAGATGTTTCCTACACGTGCCCCCAGCGAAAAGAACACTGGAAAATGGCCGAAGTAGGGTTATCAACCTGGGCAAATCCAGGTCCCCTCCTACCTTAGTGACCTCAGAGGGAGCACTGCTCCACCCCTGGCTGGAGTTATGGACAATATCCCAACATGGAATATGGGCCATAACTTTGCCTGGGAGCGTCGTAGGCGGACGCCAATGCTCTCATTGTGACAGTTATGAATTTAGCTACAGAACGAGGGGACTCATGACCTGTCTGCCAGTTCCCCATTGGCTGATATCACGCCTGGGGCATTTCCCCCAGGTCCTGCTCCCATAAAAAGGGTGTGCTAGCATCGTCTGCATGCGGAGACACCATTTTTATGGTTGCCATATTTATCGGAAATATGGCTTGCGAGATATGAACCATTTTTTACTGGAGTCGTTCTGTCTGGCTACTTCCATAGCCTTGCTAACTAGCTAGCAGCCCCCACTACAGGGTCACGGCAGGGAGTCATCCTGTGTCCATTGTTCTCACATCACCTAATTTCCATATCACAGGACATGGCCCTGGGGCCTTCACAGATGCTGGACATCTGAGGACAAGAAGGGGGGGGGGCACTGCCAGGGAGTGATGAGAGCGATTATGACTCCCAGTCATAATTCCTCTTCATATCCCAGGATTTGCCTCACAACACCAATATCAACAAGTTGCAAAAAGTGTTTGTAAAATTTTTATGGCAGGGAAAAAGACCAAGAGTATCCTACTCAAAGCTGTGTCTACAGAAAAAAGACGGAGGGGTACAAATGCCCATGATTAGATTGTACAACTTAGCGGCACTTGCCAGACATATAAAAGACTGGATCAATGGGACAACCTTCTTTTCTGATGTTCAGCTGGAGAGGGAGCTAACAAGTCCTTTTAACTTGGTAGCGGTATTACATATGAAGCTAGATAAAATACCAACGTACGTGAAACAGAGCTGTTTAATAAAGGACACGGTGGGGGCCTGGAGAGCACTGAGAAAACTGTAGAGACTCCCTTATTGTCTTTCAAAATTTACCCCGTTGTGGGAGGATCCAAATTTTACTCAAGGGTCTCAAAACAAATTATTTCAAGGATGGAAGCAGAGGCGGATACGGAGGTTGGGTGATTTACTGAAAACAGAGGAGGGGAGAGTTCTGAGCTGGACGGAGGTATCGGAAAAATTTAACATAGAAAATCACCATTACCTACAATATTTACAAATAACAACACATTACACATCAGTGGTAAAAGAGGTTGGGAAGGCTGAGAAGAAGGGGAGTTTTGATGTATTGATTGGTCAGGGAGCGGAACATGAATCCCTTTCGATCATATACCAACGATTGAGAGATCAAGCACAGGGCCCCTGGAAAGAGCAAATATTTAAAATCTGGGAGACTGCTCTGGGCGATCCGGACATCTATGATAAAATTCTAAGGGGGTTGGAATCTGTTAAGAAAGTAATGATAAATGAACAATGGAGGGAGATGCAATTTAAGCTAGTACACAACGCAACATACGCCTTTAATATACCACATAGCAGCTCACCAGTGCATTTCTTGGACCATTGCCCTAAATGTGGACTCCATAAAGCAAAACTGTTTCATTGCATATGGGAATGCCCACAGGTGAGGGGGGTATGGGAGGAAGCGGCGGCGTACATATTGAGGATTTGGAAAGTAGTTATACTCGTCACCCCTCAGGCCTGTTTGTTTCACTGTATAGAAGCCCCTACGGAAACTGAAAGAGCAAGTGCTCACATTCCAGGTGTAATACACATAGTATTGCTTGTAGTAAAGAAATGCCTACTTAGAGATTGGCTGATAAGACAGACACCGAGAAATACAGAAATAGTTGATACCCTAAAAACAATAATGATGTTCGACAAACTGGATTCGGAGAAACATAAGGAGAAGTCCACTAAAAGATTCTTCAAAAAGTGGAGAACATTTATTGAGCAAAGCTTCACACAGACGGAAATCACCCAGTTAATTAAAGCATTTGAACACACGTCTTGGTATTGTGTGGAAGACACTGCAGGGACACTGAAGGTAGGGAGCATCCAAAGGACCAACTGAAGGGAACAAATAGGTTAGGTTTAGAGTTGAGCGCGGTTCGCGGTTCGAGGTTCTCCAGTTCTAGGCTCGAGTGATTTTGGGGCCTCTTCTAGATCGAACTAGAACTCGAGCTTTTTGCAAAAGCTCGATAGTTCTAGAAACGTTCGAGAACGGTTCTAGCAGCAAAAAAACAGCTAATTCCTAGCTGGCTTTCCGCTGTAATAGTGTAAGTCACTCTGTGACTCACACTATTATGACATTTCAGTGTATAGTGTGCGGGAACAGCGCCTTCAGATCACTGCTGTTTGTATAATGGCCATTTTTATTTTTTTTTTCCTTGTCTTCCTTCCCTAAGCGCGCGCGTCTTGTGGGGCGGGCCAGCATGTCAGCCAATCCCAGACACACACACAGCTAAGTGTACTTTTAGCCAGAGAAGCAATGGCATGTGTGATAGGATGTCCATGTCACATGTCCCTGCATTATAAAACCGGACATTTTCCTCCAGGACGCCATTATCTCTTCTGCGTCCTTGGTGTCAGACATCACTGGCGCAGCTCCGTCCTGAGTCCTATCGCTGATACAGCTGTATGCGCTCCATACACAGCGCTGGACAGCATAGGGATAGCACTTTCCATCAGTCCTTTTAAGGGCTCGTACCGGCAGGGTCAGAGCCATAGGTGACAGGTCCTGAAAACAGCGACAGCGTCTGTGTAGCCAAGGTCAGGGATTTCGTCGCTGCATTTCCCCATTAGGAGGGAATAGAAAGGCAAGCTTCCTTTCCTCTACCCAGAGCCCCACAATCCTGGCACTGTACCCTCCTGTCCTCTGCACACTCCAACTCATTATAACTAAGCCATTATACTAGCAAACACTCAGTGTACCTAGTGGCATCCTAAACGTGGCTATTGGACTTTGCTATAGTCACACTAGTGCAAAGACATTTGCAGCACCTCTGCCTGCATTGCACACTCCAACTCATTATAACTAAGCCATTATACTAGCAAACACTCAGTGTACCTAGTGGCATCCTAAACGTGGCTATTGGACATTTGTCTAGTCCCACTAGTGCAAAGACATTTGCAGCACCTCTACCTGCATTGCACACTCCAACTCATTATAACTAAGCCATTATACTAGCAAACACTCAGTGTACCTAGTGGCATCCTAAACGTGGCTATTGGACATTTGTCTAGTCACACTAGTGCAAAGACATTTGCAGCACGTCTGCCTGCATTGCACACTCCAACTCATTATAACTAAGCCATTATACTAGCAAACACTCAGTGTACCTAGTGGCATCCTAAACATGGCTATTGGACATTTGTCTAGTCACACTAGTGCAAAGACATTTGCAGCACCTCTGCCTGCATTGCACACTCCAACTCATTATAACTAAGCCATTATACTAGCAAACACTCAGTGTACCTAGTGGCATCCTAAATGTGGCTATTGGACTTTGCTATAGTCACACTAGTGCAAAGACATTTGCAGCACCTCTACCTGCATTGCACACTCCAACTCATTATAACTAAGCCATTATAATAGCAATTTTTGCTGCCAGTTTAAGGGCCGTAGTTGCATTGTCAGGGATATTTATTCTTTATTATTCTGCTGTTAATAAAGCTAGACCACCGCTGCAATCTACACCACCTCTCAATTTTTACTACCACATTTTCAATGCACAATCTTGTCGCAATCAACATGAGTGGCAAAATGACAGATGCTGGTGGAAAGGGGAAGAGGCGTGGTGGAAAAGGAAAAAAAGGGTTTGTCCGTGGGGAAGGTGGCAAAGCTCCATTATCATCTGCTGAAGATAGACCATCTACCAGCAAAAGTAAGATGTCTACTACTTACCGTGGACAATCCGATGTGCTCCCTTTTTTACGGACACGAACAACAGGAACAAAGGTAGATGATGGCCAAAAAAGGAAAATGCTTGAGTGGATCTCAAGTGGTCCAACAAGTGCCCTCTCCGCCACCTCAACTACCGCATCCAAAAACACCAGTCCTCTGAGTTGTCTTCCCAATCAAACTTGCTTTCTCCCAGCTCTGAAGTCTCCATCAGCCCTGCACAGTATGGTGGAACTGAGATGGCTGAGTCTGCAGAGCTGTTCAGTCACACTATAGCCTGGGAATCAGAGGTCTGCTCCTCCCAAGCTACAGTTAGTACAGAACAGGAAATGGTCTGCAGTGATGCCCAGAACCTTTGTGACTCTGATTCAGGCCGTGAGGACCAAGTTTCTGAGCATAATGTTGACCCTTTGTCACAAACTGTAACACCTGTGATTATAGACAATGAGGAACATACTGATGAAGATGAGACGCAGATACCCGATTGGGATGACAACTTAAATATTCGGTCAGGGCAAGAAGAGGCTCGGTCTGAGGGGGAGGGGAGTGCAAACACAACAATTGATGATGAAGTTCTAGATCCCACCTACTGTCAACCCACAGTCAGGCACTCGAGGAGGTCAACAGAGGTGGTGGAGGAGGATGCAACTGATAACGAAGTTACCTTGCGCCTTCCTGGACACAGTCGGAGTACTGGTAGCACGTCTACAACTGCATCCTCAGCCACCACTCTGCCTCTGAGCATTATTCGGGGTGGATCAACAGGTCGCATGGCCTCTAAGCCTTGCCTAGCCTGGTCCTTTTTTGACATAGAAAAAGATCGCCCAAATTATGTGATCTGTAAAATTTGTCATGGTTCTCTTAGTAGAGGTCAAAACCTCAGCAGTTTGACAACTTCTTGCATGAATCGTCACATGAATAAATATCATATGGCCCGGTGGGAAGCTCACCGTGCTGCAATGCGGCCTAGCGGAGCGAACCATCCACCGCCTGCCCCTTCCATGGCATCCGCGCGCTCATCTTCTAGGACTGTGGGGACAGCTGTCACACCTGTTTTTCCACCCACAACTTCCACCACTGTAACCGCAACAGGCAGTTTGCTTGGTAGGTCGTCAGTTGGTTTGGAAGGGGAAACAAGTGAGTGTGTACAGCTCTCTCAGACATCGATAGCACCAATGTTGGATGAAGGCAACATCATGTCTCCGCCTGCACTTTCCTCACAAACCTGCATTTTTCCAGGGACACCCTACTCAACACCGTCTACACACAGCAGCCAGATCTCTGTCCCTCAGATGTGGTCAAATAAAAGGCCACTTCCTGCGACCCATGACAAAGCTAAGAGGTTGACTCTATCCCTCTGTAAGCTGTTGGCTACCGAAATGCTGCCTTTCCGCCTAGTGGACACAGAGGATTTTAGAGACCTTATGTCTGTCGCTGTGCCCCAGTACCAGATGCCTAGTCGCCACTACTTCTCTAAGAAAGGTGTGCCCGCGCTACACCAGCATGTCGCACACAACATCACCGCTTCCTTGAGAAACTCTGTGTGTGAACGGGTGCATTTCACCACCGATACTTGGACCAGTAAGCATGGACAGGGACGTTACATGTCGCTGACTGGGCACTGTGTAACTATGGTGATAGATGGTGAAGGGTCTGCAGCACAAGTCTTGCCGTCCTCACGACTTGTGTGTCAATCCTCTGTCTGTCCAAGTTCCGCCACTGCTTCTGCCTCCTCCACCTCATCTGGGTCCTCCACCTCTGCCCCAAGCCTGCCTGGTCAGGTCACCAGCGTTCTCACTGCGCAGAAGGAATCATGCACCCCTCATTACTATGCTGGCAGCACAGCGCAACGGCATCAGGCGGTCTTTAGCTTGACATGTCTTGGGAATAAGAGTCACACAGCTGAGGAGTTGTGGTCAGCTCTGCGGTCCGAGTTTAATAAATGGTTGTCTCCGCTCAACCTGCAGCCTGGTAAGGCCGTGTGCGACAATGCTGCAAACCTGGGTGCGGCCCTTCGCCTGGGCAAGGTGACACACGTACCTTGTATGGCTCACGTGTTGAACCTCGTCGTGCAGCTATTTTTAACACACTATCCCGGCCTAGATGGCCTTCTGAACAGGGCACGAAAACTGTCTGCTCACTTCCGCCGTTCAAGCGCCGCAGCTGAGCGACTTGCATCGCTCCAGAAGTCTTTCGGCCTGCCGGTTCATCGCCTGAAATGCGATGTGGCGACACGCTGGAATTCAACTCTCCACATGTTACAGCGACTGTGGCAGCACCGCCGAGCCCTGGTGCAATACGTCATGACGTATAGCCTGGGCCAACGAGATGCAGAGGTGGGTCAGATCACCCTGATGGAGTGGTCTCAGATCAAGGACCTATGCACCCTTCTGCACAGTTTCGACATGGCGACGAATATGTTTAGCGCTGACAATGCCATTATCAGCATGACGATTCCAGTCATTTACATGCTGGAGCAGACGCTAAACACTATTCGGAGTCAGGGGGTGGGACAACAGGAAGGGGATGAACTACAGGAGGATTCATATGCGCAAGACACAACAACATCACCAAGGTCCAGACGTTCATCATCACCAAGGCGCCAGGCATGGGACCATGGGGGACAGGGATCAACAAGGGCGCATGTTAGCAGGCGAGATGTTGAGGAAGGTGCAGGAGAACATGAAGAAATGGAGGACGAACTGTCCATGGACATAGATGACTCAGCAGATGAGGGAGACCTTGGTCAAATTTCAGTTGAAAGAGGTTGGGGGGAGATGTCAGAGGAAGAAAGAACGGTTAGCACCTCTATGCCACAAACACAGCGTGGACTTGGTCCGCATGGCTGCGCCAGACACATGAGCGCCTTCTTGTTGCACTACTTCCAACATGACCCTCGTATTGTCAAAATTAGAAGTGATGATGACTACTGGCTTGCCACACTATTAGATCCCTGGTACAAGTCCAAATTTTGTGACATAATTCCAGCCATAGAAAGGGACGCACGTATGCAGGAGTATCAGCAGAAGCTGTTACTCGATCTTAGATCGGCTTTTCCACCAAACAACCGTGCAGGTGCAGGGAGTGAATCTCCCAGTTGTAACTTGACAAACATGGGACGGTCTCGTCATCTTCAACAGTCTACCCGTACCAGTAGGACCGTATCTGGTGCTGGTAACAGCAATTTTATGGAATCTTTTCATAATTTTTTTAGACCCTCTTTTGCAAGGCCACCAGAGACAACAAGTCTGACACATAGTCAACGGCTGGAGAGGATGATACAGGAGTATCTCCAAATGAACATCGATGCCATGACTTTGCAAATGGAGCCTTGCTCCTTTTGGGCTTCAAATCTAGAAAAATGGCCAGAGCTCTCCAGTTACGCCTTGGAGATTTTGTCGTGTCCAGCTGCCAGCGTTGTCTCTGAACGTGTCTTCAGTGCTGCTGGGTGTGTGCTGACAGATAAGCGCACGCGTCTGTCCAGTGACAATGTGGACAGACTGACGTTCATCAAAATGAACAAGTCATGGATCCAGAAGGAATTTACTACCCCTGTGTCATCCTGGGGAGAGTAAATGCTTGTGGATTTGGAATGTGTTTGATGCAAATCAAAACATCCTGTTTGCAACTAGGGCACAACTGCTGCCACTGATGGGGTGTGTGTGTGTGGCCCAATTTTTTTAAAAAAGGGAGACTCCGCTTGGAGTAACCCTTGCTTGATGTGTTTTTAAAAGAAGCCAAGATGAACAAGTCATGGTTCAGCAAAGACTTTGCTACCTACCCTGGTGTCATCCTGGGGACGGATAAGAATGGCGTATTTTTGAATGTGCTTGATGCAAATCTAGCTGTGAAGTGTACAACTAGGGCACAAGTGCTGCCACTGAGTGGGTGGGTGTGTGGGGGGTACAATTTTTGGAAAAAAAGGGAGGCTCCGCTTGGAGTAACCCTTGCTTGATGTGTTTTTAAAAGAAGCCAAGATGAACAGAGCTGGGATCAGGAAAGACTTTGCTACCTACCCCGGTGTCATCCTGGGGACGGATAAGAATGGCGTATTTTTGAATGTGCTTGATGCAAATCTAGCTGTGAAGTGTACAACTAGGGCACAAGTGCTGCCACTGAGTGGGTGGGTGTGTGTGGGGCACAATTTTTGGAAAAAAAGGGAGGCTCCGCTTGGAGTAACCCTTGCTTGATGTGTTTTTAAAAGAAGCCAAGATGAACAGAGCTGGGATCAGGAAAGACTTTGCTACCTACCCCGGTGTCATCCTGGGGACGGATAAGAATGGCGTATTTTTGAATGTGCTTGATGCAAATCTAGGTGTGAAGTGTACAACTAGGGCACAAGTGCTGCCACTGAATGGGTGGGTGTGTGTGGGGCACAATTTTTTGAAAAAAGGGAGGCTCCGCTTGGAGTCACCTTGCGGTGTTTTACATGATTTTAGAAGGGCGTGCCATGCCTATATCTGTGTGTCCTCCTCTTTTTCCTTGTCCAGCTGTTTTGTTTTCGCATGAGTATATGTCCTTGTCACTTTCCCATGTGTTTGTGTTGTGTTGTGAGTTGTTTGTCACCTTTTGGACACCTTTGAGGGTGTTTTCTAGGTGTTTTTATGTGTTTGTGATTGCCTGCCATTGTTTCCTATGCAGTTCAAGTTCGGTTCGTCGAACGTTCGACGAACCGAACTCGAACGGGACCTCCGTTCGGCGAACCGACCTCGAGCCAAACCGGGACCGGTTCGCTCATCTCTAGTTAGGTTGTTAAGTTAGAGTAAATTATTGTTAAGATAATTCTATGGAGATGAAATTGTTGTGACAATGAAAAAGAAAATGATGTAACAGAAGCATTGTACGATCCGGAGACATTTTATGGAATGTAACAACATGTTCTTTTGTTGATGATATGTGCTTGCTGACATCAAATAAAATATGTTTAAAAAAAAAAAAAGAAATAAATGACACAGTTCAGAGGGGATCGGATTATTTGTGGAGGTTCCCGTCCTTTCTACTTAGAGATACAGATTTTGTCAAAATTCTGAAAGGCTGGTGGGAAGAGTATAGCAACACCAACAGCGAACATGAGACAGATGTAATGTTATTCTGGGAAGCAGCAAAAGTAGTGCTGAGAGGGAGGCTAATGGGGTATACAGCTACAATCAAGAGACATACACATGCACAATACCAAGAAGCTAGTGACACGCTTAGAGAAAAATATATGAAATATATGGAAACTATGTCCCAAAAAGCAAAAGAGGAATGGAGGGGGGCGAAACAAGAGTTCGAGCATTGGGCAGGAAAAAGGGTCACAAATGGAGGTTGACCTACACAGATATGGCAATAAAGCAGGGAAATTACTGGCCAACTTGGCTAAGGGAAGGCGACCAATGACTTCAATAACCAGCATGACTGGACGGGGGGGGGAACAAATCCACAAAACCACAGGAAATTAACCAGATCTTGGGGGACTATTATGAGAAACTGTACAGTAAGGGGAATGAAGGTGGTAAAGGAGGGGCAGAATGACTGAAACAAATAAACCTCACCCGACTCAGCACAGAGGAGCTGACTAGTCTGAATGCCGAAATCACAATAGAAGAAGTCCAAAAGGCGATAGGAGAGTTAAACGTGCATAAAGCTCCGGGACCCGATGGGTTCAATGGGGAATTCTATAAAGTGATGAAGGAGCAGATTTCACCGATATTGACATGTATGTTTAACAAAATATTGGGTGGTACTGAAATATGGCTTGGATCTGCACTCTCCCCATTTGGCACAGGTGATTTTAATCAGCAGGAGACTGCAAGAGGGGTCAGCCTTCTTTTTGCTCCCAGTCCACATATGGGAGCCAGTGGGGGGTGAGTGCACAGCTCCTCTCACTGTGTGCTGGTGCTGTGTGGTGGCTGCTGTAGTGGTGGTGTCGTGTCAGTGGGGCGGCGCGGCCTGGAGCCTTGGGGGCTTCGCCTTGCAGCATGGGTGCTGTGAGGCACCAGGTCGCCCGCCCTGCTGGCGCTTTGTCGCTGCGGCGGTGGTCAGTGCACAGTGCCGCACAAAAAGGTCAGGTTAGGGACCCACTCAGAGGTTTGCCGTGACGTGGCAGTGGGCTTAATACAATCTGATCAGAATGGTAACAAAAGAACCTCATGTTCTATTTAATTTTTTGCCTAGCGGCTTTAGATCATTGTATTTTTGGGATGTGCGATCCATGTCTTTTTCTTCATAGTGTGTTACTGAAATATCGAGTCACCTCAACACGGCATATATAAAACTCATACCTAAGGGAGAGAAAAACCTAGATAATCCAGCAAATTATAGACCGATCTCTTTGATCAACGAGGACCTAAAACTACTGGCCAAATTGATGGCCAACAGACTGGCGGAGATATTGCCGAATGTAATCTCTCAGGCCCAATCAGGATTTGTAAAGGGGAGATCGGCGGTGACCAATATAAGAAAAACCATACTAGTAATGGATGCTAATAGGCACGGACAAACACAGAAGGGGGCATTTCCAGCCATGATCACATTAGACGCCGAAAAAGCATTTGATAATTTAAGGTGGTCATGCCTGGAAACAGTAATGGATGAGGTGGGCATTCAGGGAGCATTTAGAACATTCATTAGAGTATTATATGCGAATCCTAAAGGCAGGGTGGTGACCCCAAGTGCTGCCACTGAGTGGGTGGGTGTGTGTGGGGCACAATTTTTGGAAAAAAAGGGAGGCTCCGCTTGTAGTAACCCTTGCTTGATGTGTTTTTAAAAGAAGCCAAGATGAACAAGTCATGGTTCAGCAAAGACTTTGCTACCTACCCTGGTGTCATCCTGGGGACGGATAAGAATGGCGTATTTTTGAATGTGCTTGATGCAAATCTAGCTGTGAAGTGTACAACTAGGGCACAAGTGCTGCCACTGAGTGGGTGGGTGTGTGGGGGGCACAATTTTTGGAAAAAAAGGGAGGCTCCGCTTGGAGTAACCCTTGCTTGATGTGTTTTTAAAAGAAGCCAAGATGAACAGAGCTGGGATCAGGAAAGACTTTGCTACCTACCCCGGTGTCATCCTGGGGACGGATAAGAATGGCGTATTTTTGAATGTGCTTGATGCAAATCTAGCTGTGAAGTGTACAACTAGGGCACAAGTGCTGCCACTGAGTGGGTGGGTGTGTGTGGGGCACAATTTTTGGAAAAAAAGGGAGGCTCCGCTTGGAGTAACCCTTGCTTGATGTGTTTTTAAAAGAAGCCAAGATGAACAGAGCTGGGATCAGGAAAGACTTTGCTACCTACCCCGGTGTCATCCTGGGGACGGATAAGAATGGCGTATTTTTGAATGTGCTTGATGCAAATCTAGCTGTGAAGTGTACAACTAGGGCACAAGTGCTGCCACTGAGTGGGTGGGTGTGTGTGGGGCACAATTTTTGGAAAAAAAGGAGGCTCCGCTTGGAGTAACCCTTGCTTGATGTGTTTTTAAAAGAAGCCAAGATGAACAGAGCTGGGATCAGGAAAGACTTTGCTACCTACCTCGGTGTCATCCTGGGGACGGATAAGAATGGCGTATTTTTGAATGTGCTTGATGCAAATCTAGCTGTGAAGTGTACAACTAGGGCACAAGTGCTGCCACTGAATGGGTGGGTGTGTGTGGGGCACAATTTTTTGAAAAAAGGGAGGCTCCGCTTGGAGTAACCTTGCGGTGTTTTACATGATTTTAGAAGGGCGTGCCATGCCTATATCTGTGTGTCCTCCTCTTTTTCCTTGTCCAGCTGTTTTGTTTTCGCATGTGTATATGTCCTTGTCACTTTCCCATGTGTTTGTGTTGTGTTGTGAGTTGTTTGTCACCTTTTGGACACCTTTGAGGGTGTTTTCTAGGTGTTTTTATGTGTTTGTGATTGCCTGCCATTGTTTCCTATGCAGTTCGAGTTCGGTTCGTCGAACGTTCGACGAACCGAACTCGAACGGGACCTCCGTTCGGCGAACCGACCTCGAGCCGAACCGGGACTGGTTCGCTCATCTCTAGTTAGGTTGTTAAGTTAGAGTAAATTATTGTTAAGATAATTCTATGGAGATGAAATTGTTGTGACAATGAAAAAGAAAATGATGTAACAGAAGCATTGTACGATCCAGAGACATTTAATGGAATGTAACAACATGTTCTTTTGTTGATGATATGTGCTTGCTGACATCAAATAAAATATGTTTAAAAAAAAAAAAAAGAAATAAATGACACAGTTCAGAGGGGATCGGATTATTTGTGGAGGTTCCCGTCCTTTCTACTCAGAGATACAGATTTTGTCAAAATTCTGAAAGGCTGGTGGGAAGAGTATAGCAACACCAACAGCGAACATGAGACAGATGTAATGTTATTCTGGGAAGCAGCAAAAGTAGTGCTGAGAGGGAGGCTAATGGGGTATACAGCTACAATCAAGAGACATACACATGCACAATACCAAGAAGCTAGTGACACGCTTAGAGAAAAATATATGAAATATATGGAAACTATGTCCCAAAAAGAAAAAGAGGAATGGAGGGGGGTGAAACAAGAGTTCGAGCATTGGGCAGGAAAAAGGGTCACAAATGGAGGTTGACCTACACAGATATGGCAATAAAGCAGGGAAATTACTGGCCAACTTGGCTAAGGGAAGGCGACCAATGACTTCAATAACCAGCATGACTGGACGGGGGGGGAACAAATCCACAAAACCACAGGAAATTAACCAGATCTTGGGGGACTATTATGAGAAACTGTACAGTAAGGGGAATGAAGGTGGTAAAGGAGGGGCAGAATGGCTGAAACAAATAAACCTCACCCGACTCAGCACAGAGGAGCTGACTAGTCTGAATGCCGAAGTCACAATAGAAGAAGTCCAAAAGGCGATAGGAGAGTTAAACGTGCATAAAGCTCCGGGACCCGATGGGTTCAATGGGGAATTCTATAAAGTGATGAAGGAGCAGATTTCACCGATATTGACATGTATGTTTAACAAAATATTGGGTGGTACTGAAATATCGAGTCACCTCAACACGGCATATATAAAACTCATACCTAAGGGAGAGAAAAACCTAGATAATCCAGCAAATTATAGACCGATCTCTTTGATCAACCAGGACCTAAAACTACTGGCCAAATTGATGGCCAACAAACTGGCGGAGATATTGCCGAATGTAATCTCTCAGGCCCAATCAGGATTTGTAAAGGGGAGATCGGCGGTGACCAATATAAGAAAAACCATGCTAGTAATGGATGCTAATAGGCACGGACAAACACAGAAGGGGGCATTTCCAGCCATGATCACATTAGACGCCGAAAAAGCATTTGATAATTTAAGGTGGTAATGCCTGGAAACAGTAATGGATGAGGTGGGCATTCAGGGAGCATTTAGAACATTCATTAGAGTATTATATGCGAATCCTAAAGCCAGGGTGGTGACCCCAGGATTTCTGTCGAGACCTTTCCCATTGACTAAAGGGACTAGACAGGGGTGTCCACTGTTCCCTCTCCTGTTCAACCTGGTGATCGAGCCCCTATCAAGAATGCTGAATGAGGGAAATTGCTTTGAAGGTATTAACATTGGAGGGGAGGTGCTACGGTCAGCCCTGTTTGCGGACGACATTATATTGTTTATGAATAAACCCCAAAAGGAACTCCCAATGACATTGCAACGGATAGAGGAATTCGGAAACTTGGCAGGTTTCAAATTAAATAAGGCAAAATGTGAAATATTGTTTCTACACCAACAGAGCACAGCGGTGCTGGCAGCTCAGGGAATAGGAGACAATGTCCATGGGATACCAATAGCGAGAACCCACGTTAAATACCTGGGAATCCAGGTGGGACGCCAACCTGCATCGATATACGAGCTAAATTTTAAACCACTGATAACAAAAATAGAACGGGAATTGAAGATGTGGGAGGGGCTTCCATTGTCCCTACTGGGTAGGAACCATCTTCTAAAAATGATGAGTTTCTCAAAACTTCTATATCCAATGCAGACTATCCCTATATTATTAAAACACACAGACGTAAACAGCCTGAACAAGGCGTTTTTGACCTTCTTGTGGAGGGGAAAAAGGCCAAGAATAAAAGCTGAGAAATTAATGCAGACGCTGGAGAAGGGGGGTATTAAAATGCCAAACATTAGAGGGTACAATCTGGCGTGCCTCATGAGGCATGTAATAGACTGGTTAAGGAAGACAAACGGCTACTCGGACATAAAATTGGAAGGCAAGTTCTGTAAACCCTGGGATTTGGGGGCAATATTGCATACGTCACTTGCTAACATACCACGGCACATTAAAAACTCACTAATATGCAGAGATACAGTGATGGCATGGAAGGCGGTGAGAAAAAAATTCAACTTACCCTGGAGAATTTCTAAATACTTAAACATATGGAGTTTCCCGGAATTCCCAGTGGGCAGGGAAAACAAATTATTTATAGAATGGAGGACAAAAGGTATAAAAGGGGTGAAAGATCTGCTTCATGAGACGGAAAATAGATGGTTGTCCTATCAAGAAATTGTGACAAAATATGGGCTATCTCCATTCCAAGTTATACAATATAAACAGATAGAGAAAGGTATAATGCAGCTACTGAGAGATGTCGGGAAGGAACAAGAGATGAATGACATGGACCAACTTATTATGCAGGAGCAACGGGAGATTAACATAACTTCACTGTACAAAGCTTTACGAGAGGTGTTAGTTCCCTTAAGCATGGATAAGACCCTGGGAACATGGGCGAGACAATTGGGAGATGAGACAGCAGGGGATAAGATACTAAGAGGATGGATGAGAATGAGAAAAGAGGTGGTTAATGAGAGCTGGAGGGACACACAGTTTAGACTGATGCACAGGGCGATCTATGGCTTCAACATACCAAACAAACAGAAGGTTAATAAGATAGCACATTGTCCCAAATGTAAGACGTTAAACACGGATCTGTTACATGGGATTTGGCAATGCCCAGAGAACCATAAATTCTGGAAAAAAATGCAGGCGCTAATAACTAATATATCGGGGGTAGAGGTGGCGATGGACCCATTGATATGGATTTTTCATGATGACCATGTTGAACAAATGGCAAGAGCGAGTGAAAAAAGAGATAGAATACCAAAGCTGTTCCATAGTATAGCTATAATTGGAAAAAGGGCTTTACTGGGCAAATGGCTCAAAGGGAACGTTCCGTCAGAAGACGAGGTAATGAGGCAGATTAAAGTGCTACTTAGAATCGAACAGAGGACAGCAGAAAAAACAAAGACGGTTTGACCGACGCATTCTTTAAAAAATGGAGAAAGACTTCTGGATCCGGTCCTGGCTGAGGTGGAGGCTTGAGGGAGAAGCTCCTGCCACCCCCTGGAAAAACCAGTCTGAAAGAAGCCTCCCGCCTCCGGGAACAAGACGAAAGTCACACAGCAGGAAAGCGGAGGTCAGCAGCGATGGATCGTTACCTGCTGAGAAGCGCTGGCTGCAGTGAAGGACCCAGGAGGAGCGGAGACGCTGCAGCTGGGAAAGAAGTGGATGCAATGAACATGGCGCCGGCGAGCCTGTCGGGGGCGGAGCCAGAGGTGCAGGGGAGAGACGAGATGGATCCATGCCGGAGAGGCAGAGTAATGGAGGACACGGCTGAGGAGGCAGAGAAATCTGGAGCGGGAGAGAGGTGGATGCAGGGGTCAGAGGAGGGCAGCTCACAGTGGGAGGATGAGGGAGATATGGAGGGAGAGCTGAGAGAGGAGGAGGCCGGCGATGTGGAGGGGGGCAGTGGAGGATCAGGAGGGCCGGAGGAAGATGCATGCCAGCAAAGGAGGGAGAGAGGAGGCAAATGGGGACAACCTCACTACAGGAGGAGTTCATCCTCTGCCATTCCTGGTAAAGGAAGCAAAAAACAGCAAGACACACTACCACCTCAGCCCTATAAGGCGACAGAGGGAGGCAGAGGCTCCACACAAACAAAAAGGTCTAAGAAAACAGCACCACCTGCTGGTCAAAATAAGCAAGTACAAGAGATCCATGTGGATTATAAAAAATTGGCAATAGAAGTGACATCTCATCTGTCTAAGGAAATAAAAATAGCCATAGAGGCAGCCATACAATCTTCACTAGCCGCCATGCAGAAGCAATTGACTGATCACTCAAATAGACTGACAGAAACAGAGCAGAGAATTTCTAATTCTGAGGAGGCAATCTCGACCATGCAAGAACAAATAGCAACTTTAATAAAATCTAATGAATACCTGAAAGACAAGGCAGAGGACCTAGAAAACAGATCGAGACGAAACAATCTTCGTATTGTGGGGCTGCCAGAATCGGTATCACTGGGACAGCTAGACAGCATTTGTGAGGTGGAACTACCACAGGCGTTGGGTATAAAAGCGAAATTCAGAGTGGAAAGGGCCCACAGAGTGGGACCATTGAGGCAACAAGAGATGAACAAAGGAGAAGGACAAAGCCCAAGCAGTAAATCCCCGCCAAGAGCCAGACAAGTGATAGTCAAATACCTCGACTACAAGCACAAAGAAGAAATATTGAAGGCCTTTAGAGAACGTAAACGGCCCCTACAATACCAAGGAAACAGACTGCTGATCTTTGGGGACTATTCGGTTGATGTATCCAAGCGGAGGAAGGACTTCAGCAAACTGTGCACATTTCTGTACAACAAAAGAGTAAAATGCCAACTACTTTACCCAGCCATACTAAAGGTTAGGAACTCCAATGGAACATTCTCATATTATAAAGACCACAAGGAAGCGGAAAACATCCTTATGTCAGAACACGACAGAAGCCGGGCAGAGGCTCTGGAGAGGAGATCTAATGAAGGAGGAAATTACAGAAAAGGCTCCTCTACAGGTTCAGGAAGAGAGGATGGACAACACAGCAGGCAAACACAACCTGAGACCAACGGAGAGGGGAATTGGAGTCCAGCTCAGCAACCCAGCCCCAGACCGGACTTCAGGGAGCAGCACTCTTGAGAGCCACCAAGACACGTGATGACTCTTGAACTGACTTTTACTGGTTTTTCTCTGTTCCCCTTGACCAAAGAGGGAGAGCGGGCCGAGAGGGAGGGGCCGGTGTAAGGGGGACGGAGAGGGAACCAATCGTTTTTCCTACCTTCGGTGACGGGGGGAGAGGAGAGGATGAGAGGTTCTTCTTCTGCTTCCTCTCTTTCTTCTCCTTCCTCTTCCTCTTCTCCTTCTTTTTCTTTTCCTTCTTCTTTCTTCTTCTCCTTCTGCTATACTTTCTCCTTCTGCTTCTTCTCCTCCCCCCCTTCTCCTCCTCTTCTCTCTTTTTCCTCCCCTCTCTCTTCCTCTTCTTCTCTCTCTTCTTCTTCTCTCTCTTTTTCTTCTCTTCTCTCTTCTTCTCCTTTCTCTTCTTCTTCTCCCCTCTTTCTTCTCCTCTCTTCTTCTTCTTCTCTTCTCTCCTCTTCTTCTTCTCCTCTCTCTTTTTCTTCTTCTCTTTCTCCTTATTTTTCTCCCCTCTTCTTCTCTCTCTCTCTCCTTCCTTTTCTCCTCTCTCTTCTTCTTCTCATCTCTTTTTCTTCTGCTCTCTCCCCTCTTCTGCTCTCTTCTTCTTCTTCTCTCTTTTCTTCCTCTCCTCTCTCTTTTTCCTCTTCTCTCTCTTTTTCTTTCTCTTTTCTATGCTCTGCTTCTCTCTCTCTGGATTGTCTTTCAGATCTAAATACAGTGGATCCGAACGGGTTGAAAGGAAGGTCCCACAAAACCAGGACTAAGCCAGCGGATGAACTCTCGCTAAGGTTCTACTATATACGACATATTGTTTTAATCCTTGCATAATACTTAAGGTTGTTGTGCGTTACTCGGGGGAAAAAACATAGAATTTGTTTATCAGCGGGGTGATTAGGGAGACTCATATTTTGGCCAGGAAGAAGGGAAGTCACTAACATGGCAAAAAGAGCCGAAAGTCCCTTTAAAGGGAAAACCTGTTTGGTCGTTATAGGATTTATATTTTTCATATGTTGTATAGGGGTTTATTTACGAGTTGGGGAAAAGAAATGTAATTCTGGAGGAACCACTTGTGAGGGCATTGTTGACAGTCGTGTCTCTCTTACAGTCGAGGTCTTGAAGGGCAGTATCAACAAGAGCAAACCATTTAGACAAACATGGTGCAACTAACAACGTGGAATGTTAAGGGCCTAAGATCACCTAACAAGCGAGCAATGATACTAAGACACTTGAAAAGACTAAAAACTGATATTGCACTATTACAAGAAACCCACTTAGGGAGGGAAGATTTTTTCCGCATGAAAAAATACTGGGTGGGTTCAGTATATGGGGCAGCGGCACAGGGAAGGAAAGCGGGCACAATGATTTTGATAAACAAACAGCTTAGCCATGAAGTGGTGGCTCAGGAAGAGGATGATCAAGGAAGATGGCAGCATTTAACAATTACCAGTCCAGCGGGAACACTCAGTATATATAATGTGTATGGTCCAAACTCGAAACAGAATCAGTTCCATGACACCATAAAAACCATAATTCTCTCAGATAGGGAACCTAACATCATAGTGGCGGGGGACTTCAATGCAGTGCCAGACTCAGCGGAGCACAGAAGCAAGGGAGAGGGTGAGTTGGGACACGGGGACAAGGGCTCAGCCCACAGAGAGGTTTCTTTGGAGGATGTAGGACTAAAAGACATTTGGAGACTAACTCACCCACATGACAAAGAGTATACGCACTTCTCTCATCCACATAACAGTTGGTCTCGTATAGATCAGATTTGGTTGTCTTTGGAACTGGCAAACGGTGTGCAGAACTGCATGATTGAGAGTATGGTGATCTCAGACCACAGTCCGGTGAGAGTGGGCCTTAGAGAGAAATTCAAGAGAGGATCAGACATTATATGGAGATTCCCGTCGTTTCTCCTAAGACAGGACAATTTTCACAAGATAATAAAGGAATGGTGGGAAGAGTTCTCAGAAAATAATAAGGAGCATAGGGCGACGCCAGTATTATTCTGGGAAACGGCGAAAGCGGTCTTGAGAGGGCGTTTGGTGGGGTATGCGGCCATGGTCAAACGAAAGACGAACGTGAAATACAATTTTCACAGCGAGGCAGTGCGACTAGCGTATACTAATTATCTGACAGACAGGTCTATCACGGCAAAAGATGGGTGGATGGCGGCCAAGAGAGACTTTGACGAGTGGGCAAAAAAAAAGGAACAATTATTTTGGTCACATAAAGAGGCTGATCTTCATAGATTTGGGAATAAGGCGGGGAGGATGCTGGCAAATTTAGCAAGGGGCAACAGAAAGATGACGGTAATCTCTAAAATGAAAACAAAGGGTGGAGGGGTGACATCGGATCCCAAGGAAATTAATAAGGTGCTGGGAGAATATTACAGAAAGTTGTACGGGCCAGGACATAACGACATGACTGATGAGGCGGAGTGGCTAAGACAAGCCCAACTATCTAGCTTAACGGAGGAGGAACTGGAAGCCTTAAACGCAGATATCACAGAGGAGGAGGTTTCAAAAACAATTGGGGAACTTAGTACTAATAAGGCTCCAGGGCCCGATGGTTTCAACAGCGAATTTTATAAAGTCCTCAAGGATCTGATCTCACCGGACCTAACTTCAGTCTTTAATGCAATTCTGGGGGGAACAGAAATCCCTAAAAATGCCAATATAGCATACATTAAATTAATACCTAAGGGAACCAAGGACCTGGACGACCCTTCGAGCTATCGGCCCATCTCGCTCATCAACCAGGACTTAAAAATAATGTCTAAAATCATGGCGGATAGATTGGCCACGGTCTTACCTAGGTTAATTTCAGAACATCAGGTAGGGTTTATAAAAGGGAGAAATGTGGTGACCAACATTAGGAAGACGATTCTAGTGGTTGACGCAGTGAGATTGGGGCGCACGAAGGGGGGGGCAAGTCCTGCATTAGTCACACTCGACGCCGAGAAAGCGTTCAACAATGTTAACTGGAGCTGGTTAGACAAGTGGATGGAGGTCGCGGGGATCTTGGGTAAGATGAGACTCTATATTAACAGCCTATATGCCAACTCAGGAGCAAGGATCCACACCCCGGGTTTTTTGTCCGACGTGTTCCCTCTGATGAAAGGGACGAGACAAGGATGCCCGCTATCCCCACTATTATTTAACCTGGCAATTGAACCCCTATCAAGAGTGCTGCAGGGTCATAATAGTTTCAAAGGGATCAACATAAGGGGTACAGAAATGAAGATAGCGCTTTTTGCTGATGACGTGATTCTATTTTTGGGGGACCCTGGTGCGGACCTGCCCCGGACACTTAGCATGATAGAAAAATTTGGCACCTTTTCAGGTTTTAAATTAAATAAAAAGAAATGTGAGCTGCTATTCCTGAGCGGGGATCAAGGGCCAGCTGGGGGTATCTTAAGTGAAGGGCATGTGAATGGAATTCCGGTAGCACAATCATCAGTCAAATACCTGGGAGTGCATGTAGGAAGGACGGTGCAATCAATTTATAAAATGAATTATGGTCCACTGATCAGAAAAATCATAAATCAATTGAAGGGCTGGAAGGGACTACCCCTGCCATTACTGGCAAGATGTCACCTCATAAAAATGATGAGCTTCCCTAGGCTGCTGTACCCCTTCCAAACGATTCCATTATTGTTAACACTAAGGGATGTCAACAGACTCAACTCAGCGTATGCAGATTTTATTTGGAGGGGAAGGAAACCCAGAATAAAGCTGCGTACGCTGATGAAGTCTGTGGAGGAGGGAGGGATAAATTTTCCGGACGTCAGAGGGTATAACGTTGTGTGCATCATGAGGCACGTGATTGATTGGCTGAGGAACGAGTAGACACTCGGATTATGGTATGGAACTCAAGTACGTAGAGCCATGGGATCTGACGTCTATTCTTCACTCCCCATTGTCCAAGGTTGAAGGTCACATAAGAAACTCCGTTATATTCCGAGACACCATGTTGGCCTGGAGATTGGTAAGACGGAAATTGGGACTTTCATGGAAGGTATCAAAATACCTAAATCCTTGGGCATCACCAAACTTCCCCCAGGGGAGAGAGAATAAACTATTCCTCAAATGGAAAGAGAAGGGCATTAGGAGAATGATAGATGTAATGAATGTGGCAGAGAGAAGGTGGATGACAGGTCGGGAAGTGCTTGATAAATACAACCTCAATGGCTTCCACATTATTCAGTACGAACAATTGAAACATAGAATAATTAGAGGGCTGGGTGAGATTGGAAGGGAACTGAACAAGAGTATGATTGACGAGCTTATGGAAGGCAATGTAACAAATTTGAATGTCTCTCGAATATACCGAACATTTAGAGGTGTGCTAATATCCCGGGAAGATAGTCGTACACTTTTAGCATGGAAAAAACAACTGAAAGGGCAAGAAGTGGTGGAGGTCATACTGAAAGGATGGGTTCAGATGCGGAAACAAGTCACCAATGAGAGCTGGAGAGACACCCAATTTAGGATATTACACAGGGCAGTTTTGGGTTTCAACATACCGGGCAGGGAGGCACGGTGCCCTAAGTGCCATAAAGAAAAAACAGACGTTACATGGCCTGTGGGAATGCAGGACGATAAAGAGGTTCTGGAATCAAGTCGGAGCACTAGCCCAGACAACATGGAAAATTTCCTGCAAATCAGAGTTAATGGTGTGGATTTTTCACTTCTTTGAGGGTGGAGTTAGAGGGGGACTGAATCCTCAGGACAAAAAGACATTTGCAATCATACATGACATAGCCATGATAGCTAAAAGGTGCATCCTAAGGCACTGGATACAGGAGGAGGCTCCGTCCACAGGGGAAGTCATCGGGGAACTACGTAATCTTTTGAGGATGGAGAAACTAGAAGCAGAAAGGGACAAAGACAATAAGACTACCAAGTTTTTTAGTAGGTGGAAAACTTTTATTGAAGTTTATTTCAAACAGGAAGAAAAAGACCATTTAGTGGCACCTTTTGGGCATACGGAGTGGTACCTTCTGAGTGAAATCCAGGGCAGCTTGGGAAAATTGAGGATTACTTAGCGGGGACTAAGGTGAAGGACAAAGGTAAGATGGTATGACATGATCAAGGCACGGCATCAACATTAGAAATATTAAAGAATGGCACAGGGGCTTAAGGGTTTGTTTCATGTATGTTATGTTCGGATTCTATAATTTTGACTTATTTTATGTCAATGTAACCTGATAATACTTCTTATGATACGATATTGTGTAGAATTTGTAAAATCAATAAAAACTGTTTGGAAAAAAAAAAAATGGAGAAAATTCATGGAAAAACAATGTGAAGCTACAGAAATACAAACAATAGTTACCCCCTTCACGTACACAGAGTGGTATCTACTAGAGGACATTAAGGGAACATTGGGGAAATTAAAGCAGCGATAATGTGAAGGTGTGATAGGAAGGCAAATGATTCATTCAGAGACATGGGGTGATGATAAAATGACAAAATGTGGCGTTGTTGGGTGTTCTTCGTGTGGGCTAGGCAGGAGGAAAAGTGTGCTAAGCTGTTGGGGGGGGTTATTTTAGAATAGAAGGAAGGCGAAACACAGTTAAGGGGGGGGAAACAAGGGAAACGGGAGGAATAGTTACTAGTTACTTGACAATAACCTGTTAATGGAAATAGTGAATTTATACTTGCTATATTGTTTCATAAGATGTAATGCACATGAAAATTTGGAATAAAAATTGGTGTTTAAAAAAAAAAAATCTCTCTTGGCTGCCAACCACCTGTCTTTTGCCATGTTAGACCTGTCTGCCAGATAATTAGTATACGCTAGTCGCACTGCTTCGCTGTGGAAGTTGTAGTTCACATTCGTCTTCCATTTGACCATGGCCGCATACCCCACCAAGCGCCCTCTCAAGACCGCTTTCGCAGTTTCCCAAAATAATATTGGGGTCGCCCTGTGTTCCTTGTTATCCTCTTAGAACTCTTCCCACCATTCTTTTATTATCTTGTGAAAATTATCCTGTCTAAGGAGAAACGACGGGAATCTCCAAATGATGTCTGATCCTCTCTTGAATTTCTCTCTAAGGTCCACTCTCACCGGACTATGATCTGAGATCACCATACTCTCAATCGTGCAGTTTTGTACACTATTCACAAGTTCCATAGACAACCAAATCTGGTCTATATGAGACCAACTGTTGTGCGGGTGAGAGAAGTGCGTATACTCTCTGTCGTGCGGGTGAGTTAGTCTCCAGATGTCTTTTAAGCGAACATCCTTAAGTGAGACATCTCTATGGACTGAACCTTTGTCCCCGGATCCTGACTCACCCTCTCCCTTGCGTCTATCCTCCGCTGAGTCTGGCACTGCATTGAAGTCCGACGCCACTATGATGTTAGGTTCCTTGTCTGAGAGAATTATGGCTTTTATGGTGTCATGAAACTGATTCTGCTTCGAGTTTGGGCCATAAATATTATATATACTGAGTGTTCCCGCTGGGCTAGTGATTGTTAAATGTTGCCATCTTCCCTGGTCATCTTCTTCCTGAGCCACTACTTTGTGGCTAAGCTGTTTATTTATCAAAATCATTGTGCCCGCCTTCCTTCCTTGTGCCGCTGCCCCATACACTGAGCCCACCCAGTATTTTTTCATGCGAAAAAAATCTTCCCTCCCTAAGTGGGTTTCTTGTAGTAGAGCACTATCTGTTTTTAATCTTTTCAAATGTCTTAGTATCATTGTTCGTTTGTTAAGTGATCTTAGGCCCTTAACATTCCACGTTGTTAGTTGCACCATGTTTGTCTAGATAATTTCCTCTTGTCAATACCACCCTTCAGGTCCCCGTCTGTAGGAGAGACACGACTATCAACATTGCCTTCACATGTGGTTCCGCCAGAATGGCATTTCTTTTCCCCAACTTGTATGTAAACTTTTAAACAAAATATGTAAAATATAAATCCTACAACAATAGAACAAGTTATCCTTTTGACGGGACTTTCGGCCCTTTTTGCCATGTTAGTGGCTTCCCTTCTTCCTGGCCAAAATATGAATCTCCCTAGTCACCCCCCAAATAAACAAGTTCTATGCTTTATTCCCCGAGTAAAACACAACGGCCTTAAGTATTATGCAAGGGTTAAAACACTATGTTATGAGTAGTAGGACCTTAACGAGAGTTCATCCACTGGTTTAGTCCTGGTTTTATGGAACCTTCCTGCCAACCCGGTCAGATCCACTGTACTTGAATCTGTAAAGCAAACCAAAGAGAGAGAAGAAGAGAAGAGCAGAGAAAAAGAGAAGAGCAGAGCAGAGAGAGAGAGAACAACACAGCAGAGAATCAAGAGAAAGAGAGCAGAGCAGAGAAAAGAAGAGAGAGAAGAAGAGCAGAGCCGAGAAGAGGGAAAGAGAATGGGAGCAGGGAAGAGTAGAGAAGAGAGAGAGAGGAGAACATCGAAGAGAGAAGAGAGAGGAGAGAAGAGAGTACAAGAGAGAACATAGAAGAGAGAAGGGAGAAGGTAGAGGGGAGAAGGGAGAAGAAGAAGAAGAGAAAGAAGAAAGGGGGGGCTTCTCTTCCCCCCCTCCCCTTACCACCGAGGGTAGGTAATTCGATTAGTTCCCCCTCTGTCCCAGGGCTAGGCTGTTGGACTGGACTGCGACTCCTTTCTCCGCTGGTCTCGGGTTGTGTTTGCCTGCTGTGTTGGCCACCCTCTCTTCCCGAGCCTGTAGGGGAACCTTTTCTGTAGTTTCCTCCTCCATTAGATCTCCTCTCTTGTTCCTCCGTCTGGCTCCTGTTATGTTCTGACATGAGGATGTTTTCGCTTCCTTGTGGTCTTTGTAGTATGAGAACGAACCATTGGAGTTCCTGACCTTTAATATTGCCGGGTAAAGCAGTTGGCATTTTACTCTTTTGTTGTACAGAAATGTGCAAAGTTTGCTGAGTTCCTTCCTACGTTTAGATACATCAACAGAGTAGTCTTCAAAGATCAACAGTCTATTTCCTTGGTATTGTAAAGGCCGTTTTCGTTCTCTAAAAGCTTTCAGTATTTCTTCTTTGTGCTTGTAGTTGAGGTATTTGACTATCACCTATCTGGCTCTTGGTGGGGATTTATTGCTTGAATTTTGTCCTTCTCCTTTATTCGCCTCTTGCTGCCTCAATGGTCCCACTCTGTGGGCCCTTTCCACTCTAAACTTCGCTTTTATACCCAACGCCTGTGGTAGTTCCGCCTCACAAATGCTGTCTAGCTGTCCCAGTGTTACCGATTCTGGCAGCCCCACAATGCGAAGATTGTTTTGTCTCGACCTGTTTTCTAGGTCCTCTGCCTTGTCTTTCAAGTATTCATTAGATTTTACAAGAGTTGCTATCTGTTCTTGCATGGTCAAGATTGCCTCCTCAGAACTAGAGATTCTCTGCTCTGTTTCTGTAAGTCTGTTTGAATGATCGGTCAATTGTTTCTGCATGGCGACTAGTGAAGTTTGTACTGCTGCCTCAATGGCTATTTTTATTTCTTTAGACAGATGAGATGCCACTTCTATTGCCAATTTTTTATAATCCACATAGAACTCTTGTAATTGCTTATTTTGGCCAGCAGGTGGTGCTGTTTTCTTAGATCTTCTTGTTTGTGCTGAGCCTCTGCCTCCCTCTGGTGTCTTGTAGAATTGAGATGTCAGTGGATTTTGCTGCCTTTTGCCTCCTTTACAAGGGGTGCCAGAGATTGAGCTCCTCCTGTGGTGAGGTTGTCCCCCTCTGTTCTCTCTGCTCCGCTTGCCTGCTTTTTCCTCCAGCCCTCCCGTTCCTCCATATGCCCCTCCATATCGCCAGCGTCCTCTCTCATCTCTCCCCCCACATCTCTCTCATCCTCCCACTGTGAGCTGCTTTCCTCTGACCCCTGCATCCACCTGTCTCCAGCTCCGCATTCCTCTGACTCCTCAGCCGTGTCCTCCGTTACTCTCCCGCTCTGACACAGATCCATCGCATCTCTCCCCTGCACCTCTGGCTCCGCCCCAGGCAGGCTTGCCGGCGCCATATTCATCTCCTCCACTCCTCTCGTGTCCGCAGCGTCACCGCCTCTCCCGGGCCTCTCAACGCCGCTGGCACTCCGCAGCAGGTACCTGTCCATTGCTGCCGACCTCCGCTTCCCAGCTGGATCACTCTCGTCCCGATCTCTGGTGCAGAGGGGCTTCTGTCAGACTGATTTTTCCAGGGGGTGGCGGGAACTTCTCCTCTATGCCTCCACCTCAGCCAGGACCGGATCCGGAAGTGCAACCTTTTCTTTTTTATTTAGGTTATTTTCTGTAGATGGGAGTGTAAAATGTCTGATTTTATTGAACTCTTCAAGCACCAAGTTGAGGCAAGTGTCCAAAAAACTGAGCTCGACTTTCAAGGGGATAAAACCTTGATTATGGAAAAACATCAATATGTAATCCTGTCTCATAGAAATGATAAAATCCATAAAGACTCAATAAGATGATTATGAATCTGACCCCCTCCTTTGGAAACAGGTAACTATAGAGAATCCTCTAGCAGATGTGAGGCCAATCTCAGCTCAAATGCACAAGAATACAGAAAAGGACAGATTTATTTCCGATAGAGATAAGAGCAGCAGTTGAATAGAAAAATAGACAAATGCAAATCCTTTCCCCCTTATAGAAAATATGAATTGAGAGCTCATCATTTTCTAAGACTTAGACACATCCTATAATTATCTGAAGTCCAGCCGCGTTATGAATCACCAGAGGAGAAGTATGTGGGTGTAACTTGTGTTTATAAAAAACTAATGCAGACTATTGTTGTAGCTGTTCTGTTTTGTCACAAGTCAGCTTATGGGATCACCAGTGAGGTCCTCTGAATTAGGCCTCTTCAGACCTTAATCCAGATCGAGCGCTCGGAGAGAAAAGACCAGCATCCATGTGGGCATGATCAATTTCTTCTGTTTATTTAATGAAAGTACAGTTTATTTATACCATTTACAGATCAATGTGATATTGCAAAAGAAAGAGAAAAAAACTTCTAGCTGAACTTTACTAGTTGCTCATATGACCTTTAAGTTTTAGCAAAACAAAAAATGTAGAGTCATGCATATGAGATAAGAAGAAGATAAGAAGAACGTTTAGAGACCATAATAATCATTGAGCCTGTCTCTTATTCCGTAGGCTCCATGACTATGAACTACCATCAGATATACTTACTAATAACAATAAATCTTTAATGAAGAAATAGAGAAACTATTAACCCTTCTATATCACTATCATCCTTGTTCAGTGAAAGGAACATTGCTGTGTAGGATTGCTCCACGTTCCATTGGAGTCCTTCTCTCCAGAAATCAAAAGTAATTTCTGTGACCCAAGTTCATCAATTTCCCTTTGGTTATTCCCTTTTATTTAATGTAATTGTATATACTGTATTATTATTTTTGTTCTCCTTTGTAATATGTATATTTTTATAAACACTGCCTACTTTTCAGATTAAATATATAACATTTAATAGCGTATGGCTTCGGATGTGATTTATAGATTAAGAGAAACAAAGCTACTTGTAACGTGTGTCCAATCAAACTATATAAGCAGAGATCCTGATTCCAGCCTTGTGTCACTTACTTGGCTGCTTGCTGAAGTTTTGATAAGGATCATTTTTATTTGCTTAAGATCTACCAGTTCTCGAAGTGCTGCTCTATGTATAACCACCATTGATTGGCAGCTATGTACAATGAGCATAGACAGAAAGCTGCCAATCAAGTGATGGCGGGTTATACAGAGCTAATGAAGATGGAGGATACATGGCAGTAGTTTTACTAGTTCTCTAGTGATAATCCACTAGGGATAATACAGTGTTTTTATCAAAACTACAGCAAGCAGCCCAGTAAATGACACATCATTGGAATCAGAGTCCCTATCGGTCATGGGTAACAGACAGACCTTTGGTGTCCGGCAATAGAAGGTCACAGCATTTGTGTGTGCAAAATACTCGCTGACTTTTTAATTTTGCAGCTGCCAGTATTCAGTGTACTGATATCTCCTCTGCTGGGTTTTCATCCTTGTTGTTTTTTTAGGACCCACGGAAGCTCCTCTTTACTTCAGTTGCTAATAGTCTTTATTTCCCCTTGGGTTTATGTACACTCATTTTCTCTGGAATTGTGCTGGAATTATTCATTTCCTTCACAAAGTCTGGATGCAAGCAGGCGACTTGCACGCATCAGTAGGATAGTAGCTGCTATTTACTGAACTTCTTACTGAGTCGTCTTGCGATAAGTTGTTTGTTGTTTTCCTTTCTTTGTTATCCGTGTGTCCTTTAGTGCCTAGTGAGGTTGACAAAGAGCTCATCTGAACCGCTCTCTACCTAGGGCCCTGATCAGGGTCAGACTAGGATTATTTATCCGGCTCAGCGTGGTGAGGGAATCCAGGGCCCAGCGTTAGGCTTGGTCAGTGGTCACCATCTCCCCCTTCCCTAAACACAGGGTTTGCCCTCCCTTACTTCATTCGCTTGGTACTTTCCCGTACCTAATGTGGCACTGTCTTTATATATTATTTTGATTTTTAATTAAGGGTTAAACACTTAGTGACAGATTGGCATTTAATTCCCAAAATCCCAGCATAGGTATTTTGTGCGAAATGTCTATAGCTCTGTCCCATCTCCAGAGGTTCTGAGGCAAAATCATCACATCTAGACAATAGAGTAAGACAGGCATGAAGAATATATATTTACAAGCATTTATTAACAAAACAAGAAGTTTTTAAATACAATTATATACAATGTGATATACTTAAGAGTTCCTATCTCCAATCTGGGGCTGCGCTTTTTAGTAAATAAAGCAGTGGGCAACCTGAGATTAGTGAATTATCTAAATATAATCCAGTATCAAAACCTTTCACAAATGTTCCTAAAGGCTCTCAAAAGGGCTAACAGTGTGCAGCTAAAAAAGAAAATGAATATTCACTGCTCCCCATGCCATAATCCCGCTCACCTCTAGGCAGTGAAGCCAGCGCCAACCAAGATGTGGGCGGTATTATTAACATGGGGAGCAGTGAATATTCATTCTCTTTAATATTGGGCACACATCACCCAGCCACCGGCTTACTGCTATGGCTGGTCAGTCACATGTGTTGACTATTCGAGAAAAAATATTACCTGCTCCCCAAGCCCATAATCCCGGGCGTGGGGAGCAGTGAATATTCCGGCAGCTGATGTCCGCATGTAACTGTGGACGCATGGAAGTAATGTCATGCACTGCTTACATACTGAAGTCACTTGCCAGCATCAGAAGAGTACACCATGCACCAATGTGTGCAGCTGCACACGCTGCATCATCTTATGTGTGCAGCATTATGGGGAAATATATAACAGAATGGGCCCAAGATGAGAGCTATATACAAGTATGGGGATATATACATACAGTTAGGTCCAGAAATATTTGGACAGTGACACAAGTTTTGTTATTTTAGCTGTTTACAAAAACATGTTCAGAAATACAATTATATATATAATATGGGCTGAAAGTGCACACTCCCAGCTGCAATATGAGAGTTTTCACATCCAAATCGGAGAAAGGGTTTAGGAATCAAAGCTCTGTAATGCATAGCCTCCTCTGTTTCAAGGGACCAAAAGTAATTGGACAAGGGACTCTAAGGGCTGCAATTAACTCTGAAGGCGTCTCCCTCGTTAACCTATAATCAATGAAGTAGTTAAAAGGTCTGAGGTTGATTACAGGTGTGTGGTTTTGCATTTGGAAGCTGTTGCTGTGACCAGACAACATGCGGTCTAAGGAACTCTCAATTGAGGTGAAGCAGAACATCCTGAGGCTGAAAAAAAAGAAAAAATCTATCAGAGAGATAGCAGACATGCTTAGAGTAGCAAAATCAACAGTCGGGTACATTCTGAGAAAAAAGGAATTGACTGGTGAGCTTGGGAACTCAAAAAGGCCTGGGCGTCCACGGATGACAACAGTGGTGGATGATCGCCGCATACTTTCTTTAGTGAAGAAGAACCCGTTCACAACATCAACTGAAGTCCAGAACACTCTCAGTGAAGTAGGTGTATTTGTCTCTAAGTCAACAGTAAAGAGAAGACTCCATGAAAGTAAATACAAAGGGTTCACATCTAGATGCAAACCATTCATCAATTCCAAAAATAGACAGGCCAGAGTTAAATTTGCTGAAAAACACCTCATGAAGCCAGCTCAGTTCTGGAAAAGTATTCTATGGACAGATGAGACAAAGATCAACCTGTACCAGAATGATGGGAAGAAAAAAGTTTGGAGAAGAAAGGGAACGGCACAAGATCCAATGCACACCACATCCTCTGTAAAACATGGTGGAGGCAACGTGATGGCATGGGCATGCATGGCTTTCAATGGCACTGGGTCACTTGTGTTTATTGATGACATAACAGCAGACAAGAGTAGTCGAATGAATTCTGAAGTGTACCGGGATATACTTTCAGCCCAGATTCAGCCAAATGCTGCAAAGTTGATCGGACGGCGCTTCATAGTACAGATGGACAATGACCCCAAGCATACAGCCAAAGCTACCCAGGAGTTCATGAGTGCAAAAAAGTGGAACATTCTGCAATGGCCAAGTCAATCACCAGATCTTAACCCAATTGAGCATGCATTTCACTTGCTCAAATCCAGACTTAAGACGGAAAGAGCCACAAACAAGCAAGACCTGAAGGCTGCGGCTGTAAAGGCCTGGCAAAGCATTAAGAAGGAGGAAACCCAGCGTTTGGTGATGTCCATGGGTTCAAGACTTAAGGCAGTGATTGCCTCCAAATGTGGAGTGTTTGTAAAGAAATGTGTACAATTCCTACAATTTCTATCAGATATTTTTGTTCAAACCTTCAAATTAAACGTTACAATCTGCACTTGAATTCTGTTGTAGAGGTTTCATTTCAAATCCAATGTGGTGGCATGCAGAGCCCAACTCGTGAAAATTGTGTCACTGTCCAAATATTTCTGGACCTAACTGTAGAATCCAGGAAGAAAGCTCAAGCACAGAATCCAGGGAATAATATAGGTAAAAATCGTAGTTTTATTTATAAATCCTTAAAAAGTCCATCATTAGGTCATTCAAACATATTCAGAGTACGCGTTTCGAGCATAATTGCTTCTGAGAGGAGTAAGAGCAACTATGCTCGAAACGCGTACTCTTTGAATATGTTTAAATGACCTAATGATGCAATTTTTAAGGATTTATAAATAAAACTACGATTTTTACCTATATTTTTCCCTATATTCTGTGCTGGAGCTTTCTTCCTGGATTCTATGCTTATTGACAAGACTGGCAGTCTTTCTGCATCCATGCACGATCCAATCTAGTGGGCTCTAGGAACAGGTGAGCGGATTCAACCCCTCCTTTTTTTTTACCTTACTGAATGGGAATATATACAGTATACTAGGACAAGTGCCATATATATTAGGATGGGATAAAGATGGGCAACACCTATACCAGGATTAAGCACATATACATGAGGATGGGAGACACATACAGTATATCTGGAAGGGGCCCAGGATGGGGAACATTAGTACAGAATTGGGGGATTTTATCCCCGTAACAGTGTCAGCAGCAGATCCCCCTATAACAGTGCTTCATGACCACATTTTTTGCGTCAATCTTTTTCCCTATATTCCTCCTCAAAGCCTAGTTATGTATTATGGTCTGAAAAATATGATAAGTTTAAAAAGAAAATAAATGGTTCTTTCCCTCACTAATTCTTCCTTTTGTAGCAGATTTTTGGATAAAACCCTTTGAATTATGGTACATCATGATGGCTTCTCCCGTGTCACTCATCTGACAACAGGACCTGACTAATCTTAAAAACGTTTGGCAAATTCTGAAAGCAAAAATTGCTGCTCCACTCTGTTGGTTTTCTGATGGTTGGCAAGACTTGATTTACAAATTAAGGGCTCATGCGCACACTGCGTCCTGACTAGTGCAGAAATAAATGTACCCTCTGGCACACTTGACACTGCGAGTTGACAAAAAGAATGCATCCAAAACGCATGTATTTTGGATGCTTTTTGCATGCATTTTACATGCTTTTTTGTCAATGCGGTCCCCCAGCAATTCAGCTCTGCTACATGCCCACTGACAGCAGACACAGACAGAGCCGGGCGATGAGAATGAACTCGGATGAACTTCACCCGACTTAATTGTCATCCCGCAACTCTTTCTCTGTGTGCTGTCATGAACTCAGATGAACCTCCGAGGTCAGTGACAGGACACAGGAGTCCGCAGCAGTGACGTCAGAGTTTCACCCGATTTCACTGACATCGCGCGTCTCTCTCTCTCTCTGTGTCGCAGCCTGATTTGCGGTCACACGTGAAGGACTCACCTGTGATCGCAAATCCCCTGAGTGACTGCAGTGAGACACGCAATCAGCTGTGCTTTCACTCAGGTGATTAGAGTCCACAGCTGGAGTCCTCCACCTGAGAGCGGTGGCTGAGAGTAACCTCAATGACAGCACAGCTGATCGCGCGACTCACTTCAGTTGCTGCATGGAGCTCACAGGAGCGGCGGTGTTCTACTGCCGCTCCTGTCAGCTTCCGATGTAGCAGAGCTGAAAGCGTCGTGGGACCGTGTGTGGATTACGCCGGAACTGGAGGTGTTTTTGAGGGGTTAATAAAGTGGTAACTCCTTATTACCCAGATTGCCTCCACACCAGGGCAATTCGGGATGAGCCGGGTAGAGTCCCGGGACTCTCGCATCTAATGAATGCGGCAATTCCGGGCGGCTGCTGGCTGATATTGTTAGGCTGGGGGGCTCCCCATAACGTGGAGCTCCCCATCCTGAGAATACCAGCCTTCAGCCGTATGGCTTTACCCTGGCTGGTATCAATATTGGGGGGGACCTCACGTTGGTTTTAATTTATTTTTTTTTTTTACTGCAGGATATAGACATGCCCACCGACAGCTGTGATTGGTTGCAGTGAGACAGCTGTCACTCAGCGTGGGTGCGTGTCTGATTGCAACCAATCATAGGCGCCGGTGGGCAGAGGAAGCAGGGAATAGGAGATTGAATAATGAGCGGCCGGCAATTTCAAAAGAGAAGCCGCCACAGTGTGAACGCCGTGCAGCGCCGCACCCATGATCGGGGAGTATGAGAGAGGGGGTGGGAGGGAGAGACCGACATCAACAGAGAGAGAGACCAAAAGACCTGCGTTTGTTATTGTCAAATAAACATGCAAACGCACTGCTTAGCATTTTGGTAGCGTTTTCTACAACTCATTGATTTCAATGGGTGTAGAACGCTGCCAAAATGAACAAAAGAAGTGTCATGCTACTTTTTTTAAACGCAGAGATTTTCTCAAATTTTTGACAATCAAAACATTGCGTTTAAAAAAGCACCGTGCGCACGGATTTTGCATGATTCTCATAGATACTTTGCTGGTGAAGCAGCACGCATGAATTTTGACAATGTGATGCTGCAGCTTAAAATGCTGCAGAAACGCAAAAAAAAAAAAAAAAGCAACGTGCGCATGAGCCCTAAACATTTCAATTATTCACAACATGAAAACGGTTCCTTCCCTGTATGGCTTCAGCAAATGTTTAACGAGATCCGATTTCTGAGAATAACATTTTCCACATTCAGAACATAAAAATGGTTTTTTGATTTATTTTTTATTTTGTGTGATTTTTTTGATGGTAACCAAGACATAATTTCCTAGTAAAACATTTCCCACACTCTGAACATGAATATGGCTTCTCCCCTGTATGAGATCTTTGATGCCAAACAAGATCTGATTTCCGAATAAAACATTTCCCACATTCTGAACATGAAAATGGCTTCTCCCCTGTATGAGATCTTTGATGCACAACAAGATCTGATTTCTTAATAAAACATTTCCCACATTCTGAACATGAAAATGGCTTCTCCCCTGTGTGAATTTTCTGATGTCTAACAAGATCTGATTTCCGTATAAAACATTTCCCACATTCTGAACATGAAAATGGCTTCTCCCCCGTATGAGATCTTTGATGCACAACAAGTTTTGATTTCCGAATAAAACATTTCCCACACTCTGAACATGAAAACGGCTTCTCCCCTGTGTGAATGTTCTGATGTCTAACAAGGTCTGATTTCTGAATAAAACATTTCCCACATTCTGAACATGAAAATGGCTTCGCCCCTGTGTGAGATCTTTGATGCACAACAAGTTTTGATTTCTGAATAAAACATTTCCCACATTCTGAACATGAAAATGGCTTTGCCCCTGTGTGAATTTTCTGATGTGTAACAAGATTTGATCTCCCAAAAAAACATTTCCCACATTGTGAACATGAAAATGGCTTCTCCCCTGTGTGAATTTTTTGATGTGTAACAAAGTTTGATTTCTGAATAAAACATTTCCCACATTCTGAACAGGAAAATGGCTTCTCCCCTGTGTGAGATCTTTGATGCACAACAAGTTCTGAATTCTGAATAAAACATTTCCCACACTCTGAACATGAAAACTGCTTCTCCCCTGTGTGAATTTTCTGATGTCTAACAAGGTCTGATTTCTGAATAAAACATTTCCCACATTCTGAACATGAAAATGGCTTCGCCCCTGTGTGAGATCTTTGATGCACAACAAATGTTGATTTCTGAATAAAACATTTCCCACATTCTGAACAGGAAAATGGCTTCGCCCCTGTGTGAGTTTTTTGATGATTGGAATTTTTGACTTGTTTGAAAAGATCAGATGATAGATCAATCCTAGGAAGGACTGGAGGTATATCTGGGACAACAGCATGCTCCTCATTTGTATCATGTGTGATACTTTCATCATCTGTTATAAATTCTGAAGATATTAGAGGTCCATCTGAACTCCCAATACAGTCATCTGCTAAATATAAACACAATGTTATTAGTTTTTAATGATGTTTTGAAAGCACATTGTGTTTTAAACCATAACATCCGAAATTAAACTAGGAAACAAATTATTCTGAATCTATTTTCTAATTTCGAGATCTTAGTGTTACATCTTCGTTAATTCGGACCTCCCATTCCTGTCTCCAAAATATCTCTCCAGTAGCACCAGTTCTCTGAAATGTCCTACAGTAAATAATCTAATTTGTCACGATATGAATGCAGGATAGCGAGGCACAAGGGACTCCTAAACTGTCCCTCATGCTAGGAGACCTTAGGCTCTCTCTAACTTCTGGATTACTCCTGTAAGTGGAGATGCCAGTCTTGGGCCTTACTATTCTCCTGACCAGATGTAATCTGTTATCCCCCTAGGGAAGGAAGGGGCAGGAGTATGATGGAAAAAGATTAAAACAAATAAGAAAACCAAAATTCATACATACTGCAAACTCACAGAATTAAACAATGAGAGACTAAGGAGAAAAGTAAGAGCAGGAAAGCAGCAACAAAAAGACAACAAGGGTTAACACGAAAACAGGTCACAGCAACAATTCACAACACCTGACCAGACCAGTATAGGTAAACTACAGCTGGCATTAATGGAATAGTCCAGCCAGTATATACAGGAGGGGAGCGAATGACACTGGCTCCCCTACAGCATGTATGAAAAATATTAACAAGCAGCCTAGCAGAGATTAACTCTTGCTAGCCTGCCTAAGCCTGTGGTTTCATGCCTGTGTCTACTTGAGCTGCTCACAAATATCAAAGAAGTTAGCAGGCAGAGTGCAGTATCCACAGATCCTGACGCTGCCATGCCAGTTGTCAGAAGCTGCAAAATTCTCCTAGTAACATTGACACACAACATAGACAATTTCAATTTTTAAGACGAAAATAAAATAGTTAGAGACAGATGTCGGATATTTAACAGTGTTGTCCGGGACTGTAACATTGATGGCCTATTCTGAAGCTTTTTAACCAAAGCAGGTAGCAGGGTCTTGCGGTCTATCCAAATATGTCTTCAAACCAAAAGAAGAAAAAGGGTTAATCCCGCACAATCTGCCAGAATAAAGGCTGCTTTACACGTTTCAATTAAACGTGCGATCGCATTTGCGATTGCACTCACCCCCATCGCTTGTGCGGCATGGCCAATTTGTTGCCCCTGTCGCACAATGCTGTAACCCCCGTCACACGTACTTACCTGCCATACGACCTCGCTGTGGGCGGCGAATATCCACTTCCTGAAGGGGGAGGGACGTTCGGCGTCACAGCGACGTCACACAGCAACCGCCCAATAGAAGTGGAGGGGCGGAGATGAGCGGGACGTAAACAACCCGCCCACCTCCTTCCGCATAGCCGGCGGGACGCAGGTAAGCGGTGTTCATCATTCCTGGGGTGTCACACACAGCGATGTATGCTGCCTCGGGAACATTGAACAACCGGATGTTCCATTTTTAGAAAATGAACGACGTGTATGCGATCAATGTTTTTGCGTACAATCGGAATCGCACGTAGGTGTCACACGCAACTACAACACTAACGATGCCGGATGTGCGTCACTTATGACATGACCCCGCCGACACATCGTTAGATATATTGTAGCGTGTAAAGCCCGCTTAAGATGTGGAAATGTTGAAAGATTAATAACATCATGTCACATGACTCTGAAGTCATCAAAGGTCCTTAAACAATCAACTTGAGAATACAACTGATGGCGTCCCTAAGAGAGTGCGGTTCCTGAGAAATTGCTCAGTTTGATGCCTCCCAACACTGGTCCTGACTGTAACTAGATCTTATTATTTGATTTCAACCATTCTCCAAAAATCCCAAGAAATCATGCTAGCTCTTATTTTTGGTGTAGGTCGTATTTTTGGGGAAACAGGGCATTATGAACCCTCTGCAGGTCTTTGAGTTGCCTTCATAACAACATAGAGAAGGCACTAGAAACAAACATCAGAAGAAGCAGAAGCAAAAAAAAATACAGCTGAAAAAAACCCCAGAGCAGAAAGTCTAAAAATTAAATCACAAAATTAGTGCATAAAGTACATGAGTAGATATCTCTTACTGGATAGAGCTGGAGGAGACACATCCTGAGGAACATCGGGGGTCTTCTTGTTTACAGTCCTGTGGGAGAAGAGGACGGGGACATCTCTCTGGTGTTGTCCTCTTACTGGATAGAACTGGAGGAGACATATACAGGAACGGAATTCATTCCTTACATACAGATAATTATAGGCCATGTGTATTTAGTCCTGTCTATTACCTGGTGATGTGAGAGGCTGGGGAGCCTCCATCATGACGTCCTTGTACAGATCTTTCTGTCCTTCTAAATACTCCCACTCCTCCATGGAAAAATAGATGGTGACGTCCTGACACCTTATAGGAACCTGACACATACAATGATACTGTCACCCCCGATCCCTTCATAGCGTTACTGTATAATGTCCCAGCATTCCCAGCAGTGTCACCTCTCCAGTCAGCAGCTCAATCATCTTGTAGGTGAGTTCTAGGATCTTCTGGTCATTGATGTCCTCATGTATCGGGGGGTGAAGTGGAGGCCCCATGATTGGGCTCAGTGGTCGTCCCCATCCCTCAGACACAGGGGCCTGACAGCGCTCACTAGAGGTCTTCTTCACTACTGTGTAATCCTGGTTATGTAGAGACACAGTAATAAATCTCACTCCAGACATTTCCAGAGTCCTCACCTCTCCAGTTCTGTCCATCTGTTATTCCCATAGATAAGAATGATGTAATGTGACGTCATCAGAAACGCTCACCTCTCCAGTAAGCCGGAAAAGGATCTCTAGGGTGAGGTGTAATATCCTCTTCGCCATCTTGTCCCTGTCCATATCCATCCTTGATGGGTCAATCAGGAGAATTCTCTTATATAGAAGATCTCCACTGAGAGGATCCGATATTGTAGGGACCTGAATGAGGAGAAGAATCCACTGTAATAATACAATTACTGGAGATAACCGTTCACTAGATAGGGATGACTGCCGCGCTGCCGTGAGGAGTCCAGACTAAAGGCTACTTTACACACTGCGATATCGGTCCCGATATCGCTAGTGTGGGTACCCGCCCCCATCTGTTGCGCGACACGGGCAAATCGCTGCCCGTGCCGCACAACATCGCCCGAACCCGTCACACATACTTACCTGCTTGGCGACGTCGCTGTGACCGACGAACCGCCTCCTTTCTAAGGGGGCGGTCCGTGCGGCGTCACAGCGACGTCACTGAGCCGCCGCCCAATAGAAGCGGAGGGGCGGAGATGAGCGGGACGTAACATCCCGCCCACCTCCTTCCTTCCGCATTGTGGCCGGGAGGCAGGTAAGGAGAGCTTCCTCGTTCCTGCGGCGTCACACGGAGCGATGTGTGCTGCCGCAGGAACGAGGAACAACCTCGTTACTGCTGCAGTAACGATTTCTGAGAATGGACCCCCATGTCACCGATGAGCGATTTTGCACGTTTTTGCAACGATGCAAAATCGTTCATCGGTGTCACACGCAACGGCATCGCTAATGCGGCCGGATGTGCGTCACCAAATCCGTGACCCCAACGAGTTCGCATTAGCGATGTCGTAGCGTGTAAAGCCCCCTTAACTCTGCTGCCTTATTACAGTGAATGGATCCTTTGGGGGTTTCATCTGAATCATGTCATTTGAAGAATTACATGTAAACCTGTCACACTAATAGGTTGAGAAGGGCGTAGCCTCACTGCACCCTTAACCAGGCTTATCTAGGGGGTCATGATTAAGTGCCTACCCAGTCATCACCAGAGACTCTGAGGTTGGACTTTGCTAACAATAGGCACAAGTTACCAATACAGGGCAGTCCCTGGTTGTTGTTTTTCACCAAGAGGCTGAGCGGTGTATTATGAGAAAGATGGGGTGGGAACCACTGCCTCTAGGGAAGAACAGGAAGGATAAACCCTGTCACTTACTCTGAGCAATCCTGAGCTCCCCGATGTCCAAGACAGGTTCTTTCCCCTTGTGCAGCAATCACATGTCTATCCCTGTCTTACCCTAATCACAACTGTGTCTAGTGAGCAGGACAGGAGGAACACTAGTCCTGCTTTATGATAATGACACAAAAGGAAAACAACAAAGGAAAAAGAAAATGCATTCCCAAACAACAAGTGGTGAAAAAGGGGGATGGAAGAGAAATAAATAAAAAGGGAGATGATCAATAGGAAGACACCAAAGAAAATTTCCAAGCAGCAATCTCCAGGATCAAATTCAAAACAATTTTTCTTTCCATGGCTCTCACCTTCATGCCAGGACCATGGAAAAGCAAGTTATCACTGGCAACTACTGAGGTAAAGTGGTGAGAACTTATACCAGGGGGAGAGCAGAAATCAGAACAGCTGAGACAACTCAGGATGGTAAGCCAAGAAAGACACAAGGGTCTGCTTAACCCTAGCACACCAGCACAACCTTAGTCTGCACAGCTACATGGAAGGCAAAGCAGATGCTACTACTGCTGGCGTGCGCTGTGACCTTCTGACCCATGGGATAGGGGCGACCTCTCTCTGTCCGATAACCTGGTGTCAAAACCCTGATGTAAGTGCTCAGTGTAGAGAACGGGATAAATGTGATCCAAAAGTCACAGCAGATGGAGAAGTGCCATCTATGATCAGCTCTAATCCTGCCATCTCCACCGCTCTCATTACACAAGTATAACCCATATAATACTGGAGGATAAAACAAGACTGAGCACAAGACCTTCACAGCCGTCTACACATCATAGGGAGATTTCATGGCTCCTTCTCTCCATCTACCTGATGATCCTGAGGAACATCGGGATCTTCTTGTTTACAGTCCTGTGAGAGAAGAGGACGGGGACATCTCTCTGGTGTTGTCCTCTTACCGGATAGAACTGGAGGAGACACATACAGGGAGGGACTGAATTCATTCCTTACATACAGAGAATTATAGGCCATGTGTATTTAGTCCTGTCTATTACCTCGTGATGTGAGGGGCTGGGGAACCTCCATCATGACGTCCTTGTACAGATCTTTGTGTCCTTCTAAATACTCCCACTCCTCCATGGAGAAATAAACGGTAACGTCCTGACACCTTATAGGAACCTGACACATACAATGATACCATCACCCCCGATCCCTTCATAGCGCTACTGTATAATGTCCCAGCATTCCCAGCAGTGTCACCTCTCCAGTCAGCAGCTCAATCATCTTGTAGGTGAGTTCTAGGATCTTCTGGTCATTGATGTCCTCATGTATCGGGGGGTGAGGTGGAGGCCCCGTGATTGGGCTCAGGGGTCTTCCCCATCCCTCAGACACAGGGGCCTGACAGCGCTCACTAGAGGTCTTCTTCACTACTGTGTAATCCTGGTTATGGAGAGACACAGTAATAAATCTCACTCCAGACATTTCCAGAGTCCTCACCTCTCCAGTTCTGTCCATCTGTTATTCCCATAGATAAGAATGATGTAATGTGACGTCATCAGAATCTCTCACCTCTCCAGTAAGCCGGAAGAGGATCTCTAGGGTGAGGTGTAATATCCTCTCCGCCATCTTGTCCCTGTCCATATCCATCCTTCACGGGGAAATCAGGAGAATTCTCTTCTATAGAAGATCTCCACTGAGAGGATCCGATATTATAAGGACCTGAATGGGAAGGAGATGAGGCGATATGTAAAATTAATAGAGATAAGGGAGGGGAGATATCATTTGGGTACTAAAAAATATTCAACATGAAATGTGCTATGTAAACAGTACAACCGTAAAAGTAGCACATTATCGTTATAAAAAAATAATCCTTCATACGACAATGTTAATGGAAAAATAAAAGAGTAATTGCTTCCATAATAAGAGTAGGAAAATAAAAAAGTGCAAAAACAAATAATTTCCCAGTTTTTCGGTTAAGAACAGGGCAATGGGATTAGGATTCGATGTATTCTTGTCTCTTACGGAAGAAGAGGGGCCACACATGGCGTACGGATCTGTGCACTCGCTGAAGCACAATTTACCACCCATTTCTTGTTTGAAGGCAGCAAAATAGTGAAAATTATCCCAATTACAAAATGTGCCCACATTATATTTCACTCCTAAACTAGAAAAATTATGTAAATAAAAAAGTTTAGATATGCTAAACTGGTTTCGGAGCTTGTAGACTTTAACCCCTTAACGACCGCGGGAAGTAAAATTATGTCCTAGCGTTCAGTGTTAATCTCCTCCCACAGCTGCTGGCAAACAATAAAGAAATCAAGTGTATGCCGCCCCCCCATCGGAAAATTTCAGTGGTTTCATCTACCAAGGGTAGCTCAGTCCCTAGATACCACGATTCGGGCAGAAAAAAAAGATTTATCTCACATCTGGCATGATTAATCATGTCAGTTGGGAGATAAGTCGCCTCCCCCGGTCCCCGAATGTGGCCAAAATGCCCCCCCACCCAATCAACTAAAATGGACCATCCTTCTCCTCTGAGTTCTGTCGTATCTGACATGTCAGATACAACATCAAAGTTCTCCCCAGGTCCAGCCAGGTCACCCCCTGTCAATCCCAGGTCTCCCGTTACCTTCTGCAGTGACGATCCCCCACAATCCCTCCTTTTCCTTCTCAGAAGATCTTGGCCACATGTGCAGAGCGGCTCTCAGATGGCACCCTGCTAGTAGTGACACTGAGCTTACTGCAGCTCACACTGCCATGCTGTGGACCCGGGAAGTGTGAGTGCAGATATCACTGCACCCACACTCCTCCCATGGAGGGTTTGCACTTCCAGAAAATGGGGGATACGTTCTCAAAGTGTGCGACCCATATTCTGGAAGGTACAAAATCGTTGTAGGACCTCCAAAATGGATTAAGGCAGACTGGAATTTTTTTTCTTTTCAATAAATTGCTGAAAGGGGGAATGTGTTGGGGAGTGTTTTTTCAAATATTTTTTTTTTTTGTCCTTTTTTTATTACTGACTAGGTTAGTGATGTCAAGTATCTGATAGATGCTGTGACATCATTAACCCTAACCCCAACAACCCTATTTATTTCCCCATTTGCCACCGCATTAGGGCAATGGGAAGAGTCGGGGCGAAGCGCCAGGATTAGCGCATCCAATGGATGCACCACTTCTGGGCGGATGCGGCCTGCTATTTTTAGGCTGGGAAGGGCCAAATAACCATGGGTCTTTCCACCCTGAGAATACCAGACCACAGCTGTCCACTTTACCTTGGCTGGAAATCCAATTTGGGGGATGTCATGGTGTGATATTGTGGGTTAAGTACCATTTTGTGTGGGTTCATGTTTTGGGCGTGGTGGTCTGTCTGTTCGATATATTGTTTGTCCTGTTAAGTCAGGATTTATCCCCTTGAAGTGCTTCTGTGCCTAGGTCTGGGGGAGGGGACCTGGAATCCACCTAAACTCGGTTTACCTGAGAGATTAGTGATTCTGGGTGAAACTTACAAGAAAGAGGAAGCAAGATTGAACCTCTGAGGGAGACGCCGAGGCTGCGGCCAGCACCCCAAAGACACTGTGAGAAACCCCGATTTCCCTGGAGAAGGACTGCTGGAGGAGTATGACTGAACTCCGGGACATTTATGCCATTTCTACCCTCCGTGTGGTGGATTATTTAATGGTCATTCTATATTGCATGGAATAAATATGCTTTGGATTGTTCACTCATCTCTCGCTCTGTTGTGTGATATGGGAGAAAGACCCCTTCACAGGGGGACCCCACTTTTTTTTTTAATTATTTATATATTAAAAAAACAGCATGGGGAGACCTTCACTTTGGAATACCAGCCAATATGAAGCTGCCAGCTGTGGTCTGCAGCCGTCTGCTTTACCCTAGCTGTTTTTTTTTGTTCTGTTGTTTTTTTAATTATTTTTTTTTTTTTAGTTAAATACAAGGCTAAACACCCTTTAGTGCCACATGAAAGTCACTAAATGGTGCCAGCTTAGAATATGCAGGGGGGTGGGACATTATGTATGTGTTTGACATCTATTTATCTATCCATTCATCCTTGCTTATTAGGCTGTGTGCCTACAATCAGGATTTGCAGTGGTTTGGACGCAGAGTGTTTTGACTGCGATTTTGTGCAGTACAAGCGCAGTAGCGGGATGTTTCGAAATCTCCTGCCCATTGTGCTTTTATCTGCAGCATAAACTGACCAGCGGCGCGGCTTCCTGAGACGCAGGATGTCAGTTTATGCTGTGGAGATGAGTGTGTTCTTCGCAGCCTGGAGAATAAAGTCCGCAGCGGCCTGAACCCAGATCGTGGGCACGGGCAGCTGCATTCTCGTGTGGAAAACACTGGCATCTGCACAGAAGGGCTGACACTGCGTCACAGTCTAAGTGAGAAACTTGGCACTACAGCAACATTTTTGTTAACTACCTGTGGAGTTAAAATGCTCACTGTAACCCTGAATAAAATTTTTTAGAGGTCTAGTGTCCAAAATGGGGTCACTTGTGGGGAGTTTCTGCTGTACAGGTACCTTAGGGGCCCTGCAAATGCAACATGGTGCCCGCCATTTATTTCAACTTTTCCAAAATTCACAGGGTGCTCCTTCCGTTCCAAGCCCTCCCGCTTGTCCAAACAGGAATTTTTGGCCACATGTGGGGTATCAAACTGTGGGGTTTACTCTTTCGTGTTTCCTCTTGAAAAAGTGAGAAATTTGGTGCTAAAGCAACATTTTTGTTAAAAAAAAATGAACATTTTCAATATGACGACCTAATGTTATCAAATTCTGTGGAGTACCTGTGGGTTCAAAATGCTCAATATACCCCTGGATAAAATCCTTGAGGGGTCTAGTTTGTAAAATGGGATCACTTGTGGGGGAGCTCCACTGTTTAGGCACCTTAGGGGCTATCTAAATGCGACATGGTATTAGCTAATGATTCCAGCTAATTTTGCAGTCAAATGGCGCTCCTTCCCTTCCGAGCCCTGCCGTGCGCTTAAACAGTTGTTTTCCACCACATATGAGGTATCTGCGTACTCAGGAGACATTGCACAATAAACTGTATGGTGCATATTTTCCTGTTACCCTTGTGAATAAAAGCTATCTGGTTAAAGTAATAATTTTGTGGTAAAAATGTTTTTTTTTTTTAATTGTCACGGCTCAACATTATAAAATTCTGTTAAGTCTCCAGCTCACCAAACATCTAGATAAAATTCTTGAGGGGGTCTAAATTCCAAAATAGAGTAACTTGTGGGGGGTTTCTGCTGTTTAGGTACCTTGAGGGCCCTACAAATGCTACATGGTGCCAGCAATCTATTTCAGCCAAATTTCCTTTGCAAAATTGACATATAGCTCCATCTGTTCCGGCTCCTCCCATTTGTACAAAAAGAGGTTTCTGGCCACATGTGGGGTACCAGCACGCTCATAAGAAAGTGGGTAATAAACCGTGGGGTCCACTTTTTGGCGTTACCTCTCGAAACCTGTCAAAGTGACACCGGTCAGAATTGTAGAAAATGGCCGAGTCATGACGTATAAAACTGGCTCCGTCATTAATGGGTTAAACTGAATGTAAATGAGCCGGTCAGGAATAACAGGAAACTGGTCCTGAACTGGTTAAAGGTGAAAATAGTTGAGAAATGAAGGGGTTAATAATAATGATGAATCCAAATAATAGAGCCCCTGCACCTACCTCCACCTGCAGAGCCGCACACTAGATGGTAGATGCTAGAGTGTACAGGCTCCTTCCCGGCATGACGTCACTACCGTCACGTGTTAGGGGCGTGGTCGGGGGCGTGGTCTAATGTCACAATGCACGAGGAGACGCCATTTCCTCCTGCTTCTCGGCATGTGTGGACGCTGCTTCTGCTGCAGCCTCTCCCTCAGGACTCCGCGCTATGGATGACTCTTTCCTGCACAGACCAAGGTCAGTGTCTTCATAGTTATAAACTGGAGTTCTTCATTACTGTGTGTGGAAGCTTCATGCTGTGTGCCTGGTCTGGATTTTTTTTTGGGGCGCTCAATGCTGCTGTGGACCATCTGTGGTGGGGCCAGTGCTGCTGGGGTCAGCGGGGGGCTCTGTCCTCTGCTGGGGATGGTGGGGGTCCGGTGCTGGGGTCAGTGGGGGGCTCTGTCATCTGCTGGGGATGGTGGGGGTCCGGGGTCAGTGGGGGGCTCTGTCCTCTGCTGGGGATGGTGGGGGTCAGTGGGGGGCTCTGTCCTCTGCTGGGGATGGTGGGGGTCAGTGGGGGGCTCTGTCCTCTGCTGGGGATGGTGGGGGTCAGTGGGGGGCTCTGTCCTCTGCTGGGGATGGTGGGGGTCAGTGGGGGGCTCTGTCCTCTGCTGGGGATGGTGGGGGTCAGTGGGGGGCTCTGTCCTCTGCTGGGGATGGTGGGGGTCAGTGGGGGGCTCTGTCCTCTGCTGGGGATGGTGGGGGTCCGGGGTCAGTGGGGGGCTCTGTCCTCTGCTGGGGATGGTGGGGGTCCGGGGTCAGTGGGGGGCTCTGTCCTCTGCTGGGGATGGTGGGGGTCCGGGGTCAGTGGGGGGCTCTGTCCTCTGCTGGGGATGGTGGGGGTCCGGGGTCAGTGGGGGGCTCTGTCCTCTGCTGGGGATGGTGGGGGTCCGGGGTCAGTGGGGGGCTCTGTCCTCTGCTGGGGATGGTGGGGGTCCGGGGTCAGTGGGGGGCTCTGTCCTTTGGTGGGGGTCCGGGGTCAGTGGGGGGCTCTGTCCTCTGGTGGGGGGCCGGGGTCAGTGGGGGGCTCTGTCCTCTGGTGGGGGGCCGGGGTCAGTGGGGGGCTCTGTCCTCTGCTGGGGGTCCGGGGTCAGTGGGGGGCTCTGTCCTCTGCTGGGGGTCCGGGGTCAGTGGGGGGCTCTGTCCTCTGCTGGGGGTCCGGGGTCAGTGGGGGGCTCTGTCCTCTGCTGGGGGTCCGGGGTCAGTGGGGGGCTCTGTCCTCTGCTGGGGGTCCGGGGTCAGTGGGGGGCTCTGTCCTCTGCTGGGGGTCCGGGGTCAGTGGGGGGCTCTGTCCTCTGCTGGGGGTCCGGGGTCAGTGGGGGGCTCTGTCCTCTGCTGGGGGTCCGGGGTCAGTGGGGGGCTCTGTCCTCTGCTGGGGGTCCGGGGTCAGTGGGGGGCTCTGTCCTCTGCTGGGGGTCCGGGGTCAGTGGGGGGCTCTGTCCTCTGCTGGGGGTCCGGGGTCAGTGGGGGGCTCTGTCCTCTGCTGGGGGTCCGGGGTCAGTGGGGGGCTCTGTCCTCTGCTGGGGGTCCGGGGTCAGTGGGGGGCTCTGTCCTCTGCTGGGGGTCCGGGGTCAGTGGGGGGCTCTGTCCTCTGCTGGGGGTCCGGGGTCAGTGGGGGGCTCTGTCCTCTGCTGGGGGGCCGGGGTCAGTGGGGGGCTCTGTCCTCTGGTGGGGGGCCGGGGTCAGTGGGGGGCTCTGTCCTCTGGTGGGGGGCCGGGGTCAGTGGGGGGCTCTGTCCTCTGGTGGGGGGCCGGGGTCAGTGGGGGGCTCTGTCCTCTGGTGGGGGGCCGGGGTCAGTGGGGGGCTCTGTCCTCTGGTGGGGGGCCGGGGTCAGTGGGGGGCTCTGTCCTCTGCTGGGGATGGTGGGGGTCCGGTGCTGGGGTCAGTGGGGGGCAGAGGCATCTGTTACGGGGGGGATCGTTGCCCCTCCCCCTCCTCTTCCTCTTCCCCCCCTCCTCTTCCTCTCCCCCCCCCTCCTTCTCTTCCCCCCCCTCCTTCTCTTCCCCCCCCCCCTCCTTCTCTTCCCCCCCCCTCCTTCTCTTCCCCCCCCCCCTCCTTCTCTTCCCCCCCCCCTCCCCCTCCCCCCGAACATGAGACAGATGAGGATGAGATGTAGGGTGGGGCAGCACTGTGTGGAGGACGGGTAGATGATGTAGGTGGTGCAGATCTGTGGAGAGGACGGGTAGATGATGGACAGATGGGGAGGGGATGTAGGTGGTGCATTTCTGTGGATTGTTTTGTGGTTGAGAGAGCACTTTAGATTGTACTCTGTAGCGGATGGGCAGAAGCTGGCGCAGGGTAGAGGCATCGGTTTAGCGTTTTAAGTGAGCTATGATGATGACTGCTGCATTCAAAAGAGATTTCAGAGGTTTATTGGGGGGGTTAAATTAATTTTTTGGTTATAAGTTGCTTCATAATACAACTTGCTTGTTTTTTTTTTTTCCTTTCTGCACTTCTAATCATTTTAATTATTTTATTTTTTTTCAGGTTTTGACACAGATCTGCTGCAGAATTGATGATGGAATTGCCGTACTCTTTGCTTTGTGTGGATGACGCGTCCTACATGGGGGGGGGGGGCTGTACATATTTTTATCCTTTCAGTTGCCTTTATACTGAGTTTGTTGCTCTATTGCTTTGTAATTAATGATTTTCTTTTGGGGGGGGGGGGGGTTATAAAGTTTCACTCTTCAGGAAAAAAAGTTTATTTTAGAAGGAGATTCTGTTTTTGTGTCATTAATATCTGAAGTTGAAGTAAGTTTTAAATGCATCAGAAATAAGTAACATAAAACAGTGAAGTTACAGTTTACAATGTAAAAAAATGTATTTTTGTAGTAAAGTTTAATTTGTGATAAATATAATAAAGTTGTATTTGTACAATATTTAGTCCTGTTTGTTTAAATCTGTTTGTTTAAATATTTCTGTGAATGTTTATGCCAAATTTATCTTTTAAAGTAAAATTACTAAATTTCGACGAGTGATGGAAATGTTTGGCTTTTTTTCTTCTTCCCCTTTAACACATTCAGTATGTAGTTCTAATATTGGTCAGTGTTAGTTTCCATATTGAAATTTACATTTTAATTACATGCATATGCAGGAGAAGTTTGATGCATCTGTGTAAAGCCTAAGGTCCTTATAAGAACATGAAGTGGACAAGAAAAATACTTTTGTAACAATGATGTTCACTTGCAAAAGCTGCGTGGATGAAAATATCTTAAGGCCGGTGTCACGTTTGCCTCGCGTGTATCTCGAGCGAGTCTCGCGGTGTATTACCTCTCACAGACTCGCACTTTCCTTACAGGAGTGTCTGAGCTGCATAGAGATACATGCAACCGACCCGCTCCTGTGAGGAGAGTGCGAGTCCGTGACGGGTGATGCACCGCGAGATACGAGGCAATCGCAAGTGATACCGACCTAAGGACTGTTTCACACGTCAGTGAAAAACAGACGTTTTTCAAAGACGTGTAAAAAACCGCACCTGTCCCTCCGTGGGCTGTGATTCACGGCACACATGGTTTGTCCATTAGAAATCCGCCATGCATGCTTTGTTATACATGATTGCACATGGACATAAACTCACCTCTCCTGTTCCTGCTGTCCGTGGTGCTGAAGAGTCCCGCAATTCAGCATCCGGCCGCTGTCTCTCCTCTACAGCCACTTTCACAGCATATTAAAAAGGTTGTTGTTTAAATTTTTTAAAAGCAGATTAATTATATAGTACATTTTAAAATCTACATGGTCAAAATTGTTGGTACCCCTCATTTAAAGTAAAACCCACTGGTCACAGAAATAACTTGAACCTAACAAAAATAATAATCTATGACAATGAGCAAATGACAGTCAGACATTGCTACTTTTCTGCTTCCACAGAATTATTTTAAAAAATGAAACTCTTGATACATGCCTGGACAGAAATGATGATCCCGTAACTTAATATTTTGTTGCACAACCTTTCGAGGCATCAAACGATTCCTGTAACTGTTAATGAGACTTCTGCGCCTCTCGACAGGTATTTTGGCCGCTCAAGAGACCTCATAACAACCACCAGGTCACCAGCCTATGGAAATCCTCTCGGACCATGACAAGCATGGGTTGAGGGGCTTGTCATTGAGGAACGCAGATATAATAATTTTCAAATCAGAAGCATTGCTATTAGGGATGATCGAATACCTCAAATATTCGGCTTCGCAAATATTTTCCGAATACCTCGCCACTATTCGATGCGCAATGTAAGTCTATGGGAAGCCCGAATAGAAGTGAATAGTTATTCGGGTTTCCCATTGACTTACATTGTGCATCGAATACTCGTAAATGGTCGAATAGCGGAGAGGTATTTGGAAAATATTTGCAAAGGCGAATAATCGAAGTATTCGATCATCCCTAATTGCTATACATCATATCAGCAATGAGCGTAATAAAAGTTAAAGTCCCGCTTAGTTAAAAAAAAGTGAGATCTTTTTATAAATATTGTCACTAAATAGGTACATTTATGTAAATAAAGTACCGTATTTTTCGGACCATAAGACTCACTTTTTTCCCCCCAAATGTTGGGGGAAAGTGGGGAGTGCGTCTTATGGTCTGACTATAGGGCTGCGGTGAATGAGGGTGCCGGGGGTCATCGGCGGCACAAGCAGGCTGTAGCAGCGCCTGCCGTGACCACGTGGGCCCGCTCATTACATATGCACGCCCATCATCTCTCAGCGAAACCGGCGCTGACAGGTGGGCGGGGTGATGGGGGGGGGGTGGTTGCGTGCATAATTAGCAGCTGGCCGTGATCACCCCTGGCAACTACAGCCTGGAGTGATGTGCGGCTGTATTCACTGCCCCCCGTGCATCATTATCAGCGCGGGGTGCAGTGAATCAGTGTACTCACCCGTCACCGTGTGGAGCCTCCCCCCTGCAGCATCGCGTCTTCCTGTCTGTGCCGGCGGTCAGCTGATCTGGACACTAGCAGCGCGCACCGCGATGACGTCATCGCTGTGCGCGCCGCTAGTATCCACCAGAATTGATCAGCTTACCGCCGGCACAGACAGGAAGATGCGATGCTGCAGACACCGGTGACTGCTCCACACAGCGGCGCTGCAGCTGAGACAGAGATCGGTGCTTCAGGGAGTGAGGAAGGGTAAGTATAAATGGTTTTTTTTTTTTTTTTTTTCCTGTGCCACAGGATACACGCCATTTACCAGGATGGGGGTCATATCATGAGCAGGATGGATGGGGGGCATATCATGAGCAGGATGGATGGGGGGCGCATATCATGAGCAGGATCATATACAAGGCAGGAGGATCCTTATCAGAATGGGGTTCCTTAGTAGAGAATTTGGGGACATTACCCCCATAACAGTGTCAGCAGCAGATCCTCGCCCCATAACAGTGTGTCATGACCATATTTTTTGGTTAAAATTTTATTTTCCTATTTTCCTCCTCTAAAACCAGGGTGCGTCTTATAGTCCGAAAATACGGTAGATATATTCAGCAAACATCAGGAACAAGCAGACTATAAAACTAAAAAAATATTTAACCCCTTCAGTGAACAAGGCAAAAATTACATTATACTGTTTACTCAAAGCATCAAACAAAAATTGGACTACAACATGATCGAAAAAACGAGTGTAAATTAAAAGGTATCCTAGAAATGTAATTGTCCTGCAAAAATAAAGATGCCAAACAACTCTATCATGAGAAACTAAATATACAGCTCACAAAAATAATTATTTTGTTATATTCTATATTAGTATATTTTATTGTGCAAAGTCACTAAAAACAATACAAATCCGGTATCCCTGTAATCATGAGAATAAAGCCATCTTCTCACTTGTAACACACGCGTAACGGTGTGAAAAGGTCCTGAATTAATGTTTTTGTGGGTTTTTTTTATTTCTTTATTTGTTCATTCTGCCTACTAAAAATCTTAATATAAAGCAATTAAAAAATGGTATGTGCATGTAAATGTTAACAATAAAAATGTAAACTAGTGCTGCGGAAAACACAATCTTTGACTGTTTTACTAGACAAAGAAAAATGAAAGCTCTCAAAATAGTTTGCAAAAAAGGTTTGGGGTTTTTTTTTGTTTTTTTTTGTTTTTTTTTAGAAAAGGGGTTCTCACCCAAATCTAAAGACACACAATATGAATCTGAAACTGGTGTAATTGCAACGTCTAATCACGTATACCGCACAGTGAACTGTGTAAAAACTAAAATAAATTATTGACCACCTGTAGATTTGTTCATTGTTCCTCCCAAAGATTGCAAAAGGGCTCTGCACACATTTATCCTGAACTCAGAGCTGAGCGCTTAAACAGGAGAATCTGTGAAAATCTCTGAAACACGGGCTTCAGACAGAACCCCTGACTGAAAATTCACTATGAGGCAGATGGAGACTAAGCCGTCCCCACGTCAGCCGGGCTGCTCTGATCCGCAGTGGCACGAGGGGCGTCCGGACCCGGGGGTCGGGCGGCCCCTCGTATACAGGGGGTATTTACAGGGGATGGTGTATTTAAAGTTTGTGACGCCACCCGTGGTGTGTGGTAAGGTGGAGTACCACCACTGCATCTGGGAGTACTCGATGGAGTGGGCAGTCAGGTGTTTAACCCCCTCCATGGGTGGGGGAATGCCCCGGGACTCTGTGATGGTGGCGGGACGTGCCGTTGGGGGTCACTTGCGTACTCACTCAGGCCATAAAGCGTACACCGACAACTTCGTAAACAAAAATTCTGGACGCTGCTGCCGCTGACTGGGAGCATGTTTGGGTCCTGTTTCTGCTGGTGTTGCCTGATGATCTGTGACCTTTCCCTTGGCACCATGTTCTCTTCTAGTTGGCCCCTATAGCTTGAAACTAATCGGGTCCCGCTCCCCAGTGTGACTGAGGGAGCTTGCTCTCGGGGTTCATGCTTGAGGTTTCCTGGACCGGTTTAGTGGAAAGTCCCCCTCGTTGCGCTAGTACCCCAATTTTGGAGCGGGTGGAGAGCGGATCTTGAAGGCTCCGTTCTCGTCGGGTGAAATGTCAGGTTGCCTGAAGCTACTCCCTGACCTAGGGTCCACGTACCCCGTCTTGCCCTGGTCCCAGCACGGTAATGGTAAAAGACCGCTGACTGTCCTCCACGACAATACTGTGCCCCTTGTCATGCTGTCCACTGGTGGGTGTGGTGCAGAGTGTTCCTAGGATTTTGATTAGCTGGTTTTGGCAACACCATTGGTTAGGGACCCATAACCAAGGATGAGGTGGATATTGCACCGAAGGGCAGATTGCACAATACCCTGTGACGACCTGATAGGCCAGGGCGTCAAATTCCCCCTTCGTTAAACGTAGCTCGTCCTCGAGCTACATTACATCAGAGGCTATTATTTATTTTTTTAAAACTGAAGTAGAAAAAAAGAAACATTTTTATTTACACAATACATCCCTCATTAGTGAGGCTGGTTACTTAAACGTTACGGGAAACTTTGTGAGTTAATCTCTCCAACGGTGGAACGCTACCGTTTTCAGTAGTAGAGGAGGCTCAACCTGCCCCGTTGCAGCCTCTTCCTGCAACAGTCCAGTCCCAATGTCCCGAATCCCATTAACTCGCCACCCAAACAACCTGACCCCCTGCAAACCTATTGTGGGTCCGTGACCAGGTTACGGTCATGGGCGTTGTAATAGACGACTGGTGGGCACAGGAGGTGCAACTATTTACAAAAACACAAGTTCGTATTGGTCACAACCAGTCCTTTGACCATGGTCCATTTTAACAATATATAATTAACAAAGTCCATGTACCGAGTGTACACATTATTGCCAATCTGCTCGCAAATCAGGTACGGTAACTTTCACTCTTTTCATTTAGACCCTGTTGATTAGACACTCATTTTCTAAAAATCTCTACATGAAAAATAACAAACGAAACACCGATACCTAGCAATTTCTGTTACAACATTAAACATTACTGGTACCTCTAGCATTCTTCACGATAGCTCCGTGGGGGCTGACCAAAGTTAGCACGGGTTGACCTCAACTCTAGACCCTCATCCCCCCTGGTGGCATGACAATACACCTCTACAGGTTCCTCGCCCTCAGTGCTGGGTGTAGCTGGTAGGACCCTACGTGTGCGTGGCAAGGGTACAGGCGCTACTCTAGGTGCTGGAGTGGGTGCAGTGTCAGTAAGCCTTTTCTGTTCTAGTTCTTCCATGGGTTGTGGGAATGTTAACACAGGGACTATTACTGCTCCATTCTGCATAGGCCAATCTTCCGGAAAGTCACCTAGGATGGTACGAATCATCCTCTTCTTTCCTTCCACCAATTGAGGCTGAGGTTCATCTGCCACCCTTAAGGGTTCTGGGCACTTCTTCAGATGGTCTCGGGATACCGTAGATGTGGTCCTTCCTTGATCCTTGCTGATTAGGCAGGTCTTCTGGTTATCAAAGTTGGATGGCTCTACCACATATGGCTCCTTTTCCCACTGATCATCTAGTTTGTGCAGCTTTCTGTTCCTTTTTAATACAATCTCGCCGCGGGCGAAGGTGGTTGCTTTTGCTTGCTTGTTAAAGTTTCTTTCTTGTCGTTCCCGGGTTTGATTCAAACTCTCTTCAACGGACTTCTGAATCTGTTTGTACTGGATCTGGCGACGCGAGTCCCAATCCGCTCCGGGCACGTGGGTTTCGGGCAATTCGACCTCTGTCTCCAAGTCAACGGGAAGTCTTCCAGGTCTAGGTCTCATCAGATAAGCTGGGCTACACTTGGTGGATCCCACTGGCATGTTGTTATAGATGTCCACAAGGTCTGGTAGTTTTTTAGGCCACTGGTACCGCTGCTCAAGAGGAAGGGTTTTCAACAGATTGATGACTAGGTGGTTCATCTTCTCACACATCCCATTCGTCTGCACATGATAGGGTGTGGTGCGTATCTTTTTGCACTCGTACAGACTGCAGATCTCATGGAAGATTTCGAATGCAAGGCCTTGATCCGTAAGGACTCGATCGGGGTACCCATGCAGCCTACAGAAGTGTGCCTGGAACGCGGTGCTGGCAGTCAAATCTTTAACGGGTACCACCACCAAGAACCGTGTGCAGTGGTCGACTATCGTGAGTGCATACATATATCCACTCCTGCTGGGGGTCAATTTGACATGGTCCAGAGCCACAATCTCCAGGGGCTGCTTGGTGACAATTGGCTAAAGTGGTGCTCGCTCCCAGTAGGGGGCGTCAGCGTCCGGCCTCGGCTCCTTAGCTGGCTCTGGCTTCAGGTGCACTCTTGCGGCCCCAACATCCGTAGAGATGTCGCGCGGCGGAGGAACCGGTAGCTCTCCAGGCTCCACTTCCGCTTTGTTAAACAGAAGAACCCACTGCTCTGCAGCCGAGGTTGCAGAGTCCGGGTGCTCCACCTCTGAGGACGGGCCCGGTAATGCGGCCGGGTCTGGTCTGGCCGGTGTCAGGGTGACCACTGTCGTGACTGGGTCAAGGGACAGAACCGGGGTTCCCGCAGCTGGAGTTTCATATATAGGAGCTGATGGTACCACTGCCGGGGTGGAAGTAGGTAGCTCGGCGTCCACCGAGGACGGGGTTGGGGGTGGTCCGGATCCCACAGCTGCATTGGCCGGATTAGGGTAATCAACAGGGACTGGGTAACTACTTACCCTCTCTTCACGTAGGATCTCAATCGCACGGGCTCGCACCGCCATCACCAGGGTCCTCATCTCTTCTCTCAAGTGGTCCAGTATAAACAGGAACTGCATCCGCATTCTCCTGCACAGCTGCTCCATCTCTTCTTCGATTCAGGTCGCGGTCCCGGGAACAGCACGTTCCAGGAACGTTATGGCAGAGTACTGGAGTCCCTGCTTCTCTTCCGCTGCTGCTACATGCCGTCACGCCCCCTCGGTTTTCACTCAGCACTCTTCTCGATGCTGTGGCCCTCTGGGAACTTCCGGTTCCGGCCTCACACTCAGGACGAAGGGCGGGGCTTCTGCTTTGCGCGCTTTTGCGGGAAAGATGGCGGAGTTGGCAGGAAACTCGCGGTTTTCGGTCTTCAAGGCGCATGTCACCCAGGTAAGTGAGTCCTGCTCATATCCTGTTCGTGACGCCAGGAATTTTGAAGTCCCACTGTTAAAAAAAGACATATACTGAAGTGGATACAATTTGCCAAAGAGAACCTCAACTGGCGTAAAGGAAAATGGAGAACCATCTTGTGGACTGATGAAAGTAAAATTGTTCTTTTTTGCTCGAAGGGCCACAGATAGTTTGTCAGCCGACACCCAAACTCTGAGTTAAAGCCACAGGACATGATGAAGACAGTGAAGCATGGTGGTGCAAGCATCATGATATGGGCATGTTCCTCTTACTATGATACTGGCCTATTTACCGCATACCAGGGGTCATGGACCAGTTTACATATATCACAATACTTGAAGAGGTCATGCTGCCTTACACTGAAGAGCAAATGCCCTTGAAATGGGTGTTTCAACAAGACAACAACCCTAACCAAAATTTTGTTTCCACTCCAACAAAATGGAGGTTATGGAGCAGCAAGTCCAATACCTGGACCTTAGGGTACATTCACACGACCGTCCCATTTTTGCAGTCTGCAAACAACGGTCCTGTGTTTCAACGGATGCATCCGTGGGACATCCGTGTGACAAGCGCATTCCTTTCGTTCCATTCCATATACGGTCTGTGTGCCTTTTTTTTTGCGGACCACAAAAACACGGAAGGAGGGTTACATACAGTCTAAAAGTAGAAAGATAGATAGATGAGAAAGACATATAATGTCCCACTCCACTGAATTTTGTAATCTTGCACCCTTTAGTGCCTTTGATGTGGCACTAAAGGGTGTTTAGCCTGGTACGTGGCCAAAAAATAAATAATTAAAAAAATTATGGGGTGCCCCCAAATTGGATCAACAGCCAAGGTAAAGAGGACAGCTGTGGTCTGGTATTCTCAGACTAAGGAGGTCCATGATTATTGGACACACCCCAGCCTAAAAAAAAGCAGGCCGCAGCTGCCTCAGAAGTGGCGTATCCATTAGATGTGCCAATCCTGTTGCTTTGCATCAGCTCATCCTGTTGCCCTGGTGCAGTGGCAAATTGGGTAATATATGGGGTTGATACCAGCTGTATAAGGTCTGCTGGCATCAAGCACAGATTTAAGTGATGTCATGGCATCTATCAGATACCCGACATCACTAACCCAGTCAGTAATGAAAAAAATAAAGGACAAACAAATTTTTATTTGAAAAAACAATTCCCAACACATTTCCCTCTTTCACCAATTTATTGAAAGAAAAAACAAATCCGGGTCAGGTGTAATCCAATAAGAGTCTCCTACGATGATCCATACTCACTGTCACAGTCAGTGAAGAACAGAATGTTCCCCATTGACTGGGAGAGCAGTGTATTGACCTGAGCTAACATCATTAGGTCAGGCAGGTCACGGCAGGGCATGGCAAGCGCCGACGTCGTGAGGTTAGCTCAGTTAATTAGCTGCAGTGATGAACTGCGCTGAACCTCTGATGTTAGAGCTCGTAACTGAGTTCAATGACCGCAGCGTTGGCATGAAAAGTATGGCGAGCAGCCTGTGATCTCACCGGTACTCACAGCCTCGGGCTGCTCATGAGACTTGAGGTGATATGGCTGCAAGCATGGAACTCAGTGATGAGAGCTGACGTCACGAGTTCAACGGACTTCATCAGTACAGGTAATGAACTTTGCTAACCTTGAGACGACAGCGCTTATCGTCCCCTCAACTGCTTACACACTGCTGTGAGCCGTTGCGGGGCTGGCGGGGGAGTGTGAGACAGACTACAGGGGCACCGATAGACGAAAGCCACACAGAAGTACGTCCGTGTATCTTACGGGGATTTTGCAGACCCCTTGACTTGTGTTGTGTCACGGTCCGCATTTGCGGAACAGAATTGGACATATTGCATAGTAATGGAATGGACATACGGACACCAATGTGTATTTTTATCAAACTGATGGCACACAGAAGTACTTCTATATGGCATTCTATCCTACACAAAACACATTGAAAAGATGGTCTTGTCAGTAGGTCGGCAAAAAAAGGAACTGAGCAGGACAAACGGAATGGTCGTCTGAATGAGCCCATGATCCAATAGAACACTTGTGGGGTGACATCAAAAATGGTGTTTCTGAGGCAAAGCCAACAAATGGAAATAGATTATGGGATGTAGTCAAAGCATTCTGGGCTGGAAAACGAGTTGACAGGTGTTAAAAATATACTCTTAAATATATTTTTCTTCAAATACGTAAAAGCGCATGAAAGAAAGAACTCCAAAAATGTAAAAAATAAATGTATTTTATCTATTTAAAAATGGTTGCCAGGGTTCAGTTACAGAAAGGAAAAATAATATACTTCATTAGCTTAAAGAAAATAGTTCAATTTAGTCCATACTGATCAATAGAAAATCTTCATCCATCTCTCCTTGGATTCTGAATGGCAAGGCAGGGGTGATATACCGTAGGCTTCTCAGCATGTGTTCATCTTGCAGCCTGTAAGCATTCTGGGACAGCTGACGACGTGCAGGAGCCGAAGTAGCCCCCTCCATCGTGTGTTATATGACAACTGTTCAAACCATATAGGGAAATTACTGCTGGACGCATGTCACATGGTGTAATCTCTAGAAACTTCCAAATGATATATATATCCTTCCATGTCAGCACTTATGTATATTCAATATGGATATTTTAATATTTATTCCTTATGAGAACTTTATCAATAAACTATGCCCTCCAACATAAACAGAACTGTGAACATATATGTCCTACTATAAAATATTTGATAACTAGATGTATTAATTTTAATGTTTTTACAACAGGTGCCAGTGACGCACCCATGGGGTCGGGTGCTTACTCGTCACCATGCCACGGTTCTTCTCCTGGGACGCCACGGTGGCCTCGCCCGGCGGTGTCAATAAAGCTTTGGGATGGGGATTATGGGAGTAGTAGTTTGTGAAGCCACCTGTGGTGTGAGGACAGTTATTAGCCACCGCTACGGGATTGCTTCTCTCTTCTGAGGTGGATGACTACGCAGCTCAGATGGTACAGCTCTCCACAGGCAGAGCTATGCCCCAGGGAGGATGATGGCGGTAGTAGTCTCTGTCGATGCAGGAGCGTGATACTGGAAGTTCCAGCAGAAAATGGATGACACAGATGATGCAGTTCAAGGTCTTTTCTCTCTAGTAGCACACCGCTTTTGGAGCACCGGGCTACGCTGTGATGGGCTTCGCCGATCCCAGATACTTCGGAGGACGAGGCCGGTGTTTCCTTCTGTGCGTCACCTTTAGATGTTTTCCCTCCACCCCAGCTCCTGGGCCGTGGAATGGGTCACGGGTGCCTTCCGCACTCCCCGCGTACCCTGGAATTCCCTTTCTTTCCTAAGAACCCAGGTTGAGCCTCCAGCTCCAGACCACGGGCCCCTGTCTGTTCGTGTCTTTGCTTCCTGGCTTGTCTGCTTCTGAGTGTGACCTCACACGGACAGTGTCTGGTGCTGACTGCCTATTGTGTGTTAGATGGCTCCTCGCTTCCCCTGTGGTTGCCTTGACTCCCGGGTCCCAGAACTAGTGGGCATGAGGTCCCATACCTCGCTATGGCTACCCCAGCACCTACCCTAGTCCGGTCCCAGTGGCAGTTCTCCCGTGTATATGTGTTGGTTGAATGTGATGGTGGTTGTTACTGGTGACGAACTCCTCCGTATCCATGATGAATACTGGACCTTAAGTGAAGTGCAGTACACTGTGGTGCCTGAAGCCGCAGGGGCACCACATCAGAATTTGGTGACTATGCAATATAGATGGGAAGCAGTTCTAAAAAAATGGTTATGTAGCTAAATATTATGTTAGGGATTCACAGTAAATGCCCGGGTTAATAACTGCTGTTAACAAAGTAGAATGTATTAACATTCCCGGGATAGAATGTATAAATAGAATATATTAACGCCCGGGATAGTAACTGTCTCTCTGTTTCTCACCCATTCTCTGTCTGTCTCCCCCTCTGATATATAACTGTCTCTCTCTCTCTATCTCTTTGTCTGTCTGTCTCTTTCCCTGTCTGTCTCTGTCTCTTTCTCCGTGTGTCTCAATCTCTGTCCCTGTCTGTTTGTCTATCTATCTCTGTCACTTTCCCTGTTTGTCTCTTTCCCTGTCTGTCTCTTTCCCTCTCTTTCCCTGTCTGTCTGTTTCCCTGTGTCTGTCTGTCTCTTTGTCTGTGTCTGTCTCTTTACCTGTCTGTCTCTTTACCTGTCTGTGTCTGTCTCTGAAACTGTCTTTCTCTTTCCCTCTCTTTCCCTGTCTGTCTCTTTCCCTGTCAGTCTGTCTCTTTGTCTGTGTCTGTCTCTTTGTCTGTCTCTTACCCTGTCTATGTCTGTTTCTTACCCTGTCTGTGTCTGCCTCTTTCCCTGTCTGTGTCTGTCTCTTTCCCTGGCTGCATTGTGACACGCCAACATTCCATATAAAGGCGTGGCTGCGCATTCTTCTGAAGTTCTGGTGCACTGTGGCTCCCAGCTCCATTCGCTTTAATGGAGGCAGGTTTTTTGGCGAATAACTGTAAAGAGCGGGGTTAAAATTTCCCCTCAAAACATAGCCTATGACGCTCTCGGGGTCCAGAAGTGTGAGTGTGGAAAATTTTGTGGCTGTAGCTGCGACGGTGCGGATGCCAATCCCGGACATACATACATACACACACACATACACACACATACACACATTCAGCTTTATATATTAGATATAGGCTCTTTGGAAGCTGCTAGTGAGTGACCTCATGCGCTCAGCAGAATAACCCTATATGGTTTGGACAGCTGCATATATAACATGCACATGTCGAGCATATATAACATGCACATGTCGAAGCTGAGCCAGAATCTATCCAGCCCATGCAAGATGAAGTAACACATGCTGTCAGGGCTACAGTATCTAAGGCTTGCCTAACCATTCAGGAACCAAGGAAAGATGAATGAAGATTTCTATTGATTTTGTAAGAATTGGACTATTATTGAACTCTTTACGTAAGCTAAGAAAGAATGCTATTTTTTTTCCATTCTGTAACTGAACTGTAACTTTATTTTTTGGCAAACCTTTTACTAAATATAAAATATATCTATTTATTTTTACATTTTTTTAAGTTCGTCTTTCATGCGCCTTATCACGTATTTGAAGAAAAATATATTTAAGGGATATATTTTAACACACTGGTATTTTTTTTTAACAGCCAATGTTCATTTTTTTATATTTTCTGTAAAGTAGTTAAACAATCTATAAATTTCTCGGCATGTTTTCATTTAGAAAACAGTGTGCAACATTCCCAATGCATGGAAATAAAAACTATTATAACAATTTTGGCCTTAACTCATGTTAATAAACACATTATTATTTTGAGCACAACTGTACCTGGAAGGAGCACATACATTCTAGTGTCTTCAATAGTGAATTAGCTAGAATGTACAGGCTGCAGTCAGGACCTGGAAGGAGCCTGTATATCTGAAATCCTCAGTAATTAGACTGTGAACCCTCGCAGACAGGGTGCTCTCTCCTCCTGTACCAGTCTGTGTCTTGTAATGTTCATGATTATAGTGCTTGTTTTTATGTATACCCTTTCCACATGTAAATGGCCATGGAATAAATGGTGCTATAATAATAAATAATAATAATATACACCTGGAAGGAGCCTGTACAGTTTAGTTTTTTCAGTAAAGAGTGTATTGCAATGTACGGGCTGCAGTAAGGTCCGGGAAGGAGCCTGTATATCTGAAATCCTCAGTAATATACAGCTGGAAGTAGTCTGTACATTCTAGCGTCTTCAGTAGTGAAACAGCTAGAATGTACAGGCTGCAGTCAGGAGTCCGTACAATCTAGCTTCTTCAGTAGTGAGTCAGCTAGAATGTACGGGCTGCAGTCAGGACCTGGAAGGAGCCCATATATCTGAAATTCTCAGTAATTAGACTGTGAGCCCTCGCAGGCAAGGTGCTCTCTCCTCCTGTACCAGTCTGTGTCTTGTAATGTTCATGATTATAGTGCTTGTTTTTATGTATACCCTTTCCACGTGTAAATGGCCATGGAATAAATGGTGCTATAATAATACATACCCTCCCAACCGTCCCGGATTCTGCAGGACTTGCACGATTTATCAGGGCTGCCCCGCACTCCCGCGTTCACAGCTGATGTCCCGGCTCCTCCCCTCAGTGAAGTGAATAAATTAAATTAAATTATCATCGGCTCTGGATTTTCGGGGCGGCCGGGACTCGAACTCATGGAGCTGTGAGTTCATTGTTTCAAAGGCAGCAGCTCTAACCACTGAGCTACTGCCTCTATTGAAAGCAATAGGAAGATTTTGTTATGTTGACCTCTATACTGCAGGTGAGACACCAGAAGCCGCTTATTCAGCTGCAAAGATGGATGGAGGGATGAATGGAGGGATAGAGGGATGGATGGATGATAGAGGGATGAATGGAGGGATAGCGGGATGAAAGGAGGGATAGAGGGATGGATGGATGATAGGGGGATGAATGGAGGGATGAATGGAGAGATAGAAGGAGGGATGAATGGATGATAGAGGGAGGGATGGATGGATGATAGAGGGATGAATGGAGGGATAGAGGGATGAAAGGAGGGATAGAGGGATGGATGGATGATAGAGGGATGAATGGAGGGATGAATGGAGAGATAGAAGGAGGGATGAATGGATGATAGAGGGAGGGATGGATGGATGATAGAGGGATGAATGGAGGGATAGAGGGATGAAAGGAGGGATAGAGGGAGGGATGGGGGATAGAGGGATGAATGGAGGGATAGAGGGATGAAAGGAGGGATAGAGGGAAGGATGGATGGATGATAGAGGGATGAATAGAGGGATGAATGGAGGGATAGAAGGAGGGATGAATGGAGGGATAGAGGGATGAAAGGAGGGATAGAGGGAGGGATGGATTGATGATAGAGGGATGAATGGAGGGAGGGATAGAGGGATGGATGGATGATAGAGGGAGGGATGGATGGATGATAGAGGGATGAATGGAGGGATAGAGGGATGAAAGGAGGGATAGAGGGAGGGATGGATGATAGAGGGAGGGATGAATAGAGGGATAGAGGGATGAATGGAGGGATAGAGGGATAGAGGGAGGGATGGATGGATGATAGAGGGATGAATAGAGGGATGAGTGGAGGGATAGAAGGAGGGATGAATGGAGGGATAGAGGGATGAAAGGAGGGATAGAGGGAGGGATGGATGGATGATAGAGGGATGAATGGAGGGATAGAGGGATGAAAGGAGGGATAGAGGGAGGGATGGATGGATGATAGAGGGATGAATGGAGGGAGGGATAGAGGAAGGGATGGATGGATGATAGAGGGAGGGATGGATGATAGAGGGATGAATGGAGGGATAGAGGGATGAAAGGAGGGATAGAGGGAGGGATGGATGATAGAGGGATGAATGGAGGGATAGAGGGAGGGATGGATGGATGATAGAGGGATGAATAGAGGGATGAATGGAGGGATAGAAGGAGGGATGAATGGAGGGATAGAGGGATGAAAGGAGGGATAGAGGGAGAGATGGATGGATGATAGAGGGATGAATGGAGGGATGGATAGAGGGAGGGATGGATGCATGGATGATAGAGGGATGAATGGAGGGATAGAGGGATGGATGGATGATAGAGGGATGAATGGAGGGATAGAGGGATGGATGGATGATAGAGGGATGAATGGAGGGATGAATGGAGGAATAGAGGGATGAAAGGAGGGATAGAGGGAGGGATGGATGGATGACAGAGGGATGAATGGAGGGATGAATGGAGGGATAGAGGGAGGGATGGATGGATGATAGAGGGATGAATGGAGGGATAGAGGGATGAAAGGAGGGATAGAGGGAGGGATGGATGGATGATAGAGGGATGAATGGAATGATGAATGGAGGGATGGATGCATGGATGATAGAGGGATGAATGGAGGGATAGAGGGATGGATGGATGGATGATAGAGGGATTAATGGAGGGATAGAGGGATGAAAGGAGGGATAGAGGGAGGGATGGATGGATGATAGAGGGATGAATAGAGGGATGAATGGAGGGATAGAAGGATGGATGGATGATAGAGGGATGAATGGAGGAATAGAGGGAGGGATGGATGATAGAGGGATGAATGGAGGGATAGAGGGATGGATGGATGATAGAGGGATGAATGGAGGGATAGAAGGAGGGATGAATGGAGGGATAGAGGGATGAATGGAGGGATAGAGGGATGGATGGATGATAGAGGGATGAATGGAGGGATGAATGGAGGGATAGAGGGAGGGATGGATGCATGGATGATAGAGGGATGAATGGAGGGATAGAGGGATGGATGGATGATAGAGGGATGAATGGAGGGATAGAGGGAGGGGTGGATGGATGATAGAGGGATGAATGGAGGGATAGAGGGATGGATGGATGATAGAAGGATGAATGGAGGGATAGAAGGAGGGATGAATGGAGGGATAGAGGGATGAAAGGAGGGATAGAGGGATGGATGGATGATAGAGGGATGAATGGAGGGATGAATGGAGGGATAGAGGGAGGGATGGATGCATGGATGATAGAGGGATGAATGGAGGGATAGAGGGATGGATGGATGGATGATAGAGGGATGAATGGAGGGATAGAGGGAGGGATGAATGGAGGGATAGAGGCAGGGATGGATGGATGATAGAGGGATGAATGGAGGGAGGGATGGATGGATGATAGAGGGATGAATGGAGGGATGAATGGAGGGATGAAGGGAGGGATGGATGATAGTGGGATGGATGGATGATAGAGGGATGGATGATAGAGGGATATATAGATACACGACAGATAATAGATAGATAGAGATAGAATCATAGATAGATAGATAGAATCATAGATAGATAGAATCATAGATAGATAGAATCATAGATAGATAGAGAGATAGAATCATAGATAGATAGATAGATAGATAGAGGGATAGCGATAGATAGATAGATAAATACTGTATTTCAATGTTGGTGAAAGAGTCAGATTCATTTGTTCCCATAAAACTACCATAAAGAAATGAGGAAAAAAATACAAATACAATTTTTTTATTTTTTTTTTATCTTCACCACCTTGGATTCAAACCAGCAACGTTCAAAACTTGTGTCCAGCAACCTCCTGGCTTTCCTAGCTGCTCTAGCTGTTGAGCCACTAGGATTGATGATGTCAGAGGGAGGATTTCACATAAATGAACCTACAATACAGCAGATTACACAGGACACAGCTACATTGTACAGAGCAGCATCTCTATGTCCTATATTCTAGAGGGAGAGGAAAAGAGGATTTTTTTTCTTCTAATAAAGTTACTAAAAATAATAAAAAAAAAATAGAGTAATGTAATTTTATTGCACTTTTTTATAAAATAATAAACATCACAAATCAGCAAATAACATGGACATATTTGGTGTCCCTGTAATCGTAATGACCTGAACAACACAGCGATCAGATTATTTATGGGGATCGGTAAATGGCGGGAAAAAAAGGCGCAATTTATTATTTTTCTTTATTAAAACCCATAAAAAATGTAATAAAAATGGATCACTGAGGCCGTGTTCACACATAGCGTAAATGCTGCATTTTTTCTGCAGGTGTCCGCGCCACGAGTGCAATAACAATGTTCTCTGATTATTGCGTGTTTGCTGTATTTTTTATACATTGTCCCCCTTATTTGATACGTTTGTTGCTGATGTGAATCCTGAAGCTTATAAAGAAAGAAACACCAAATCTGCACAGTTCAGCGGCGTCTTTCCACGCACCAGGGGCGGAGATTTCAGGACGTCTCATCCACTTTGCTTGGACAATTAGTCCATATTCACATGTAGTGTAAATGCTGCATATTTTTCTGCTGTTTTTTTGCACATTTATTCTGCTGTGTTTAATTGTCCAAGTAAAGTGGATGTGATTCCATGAAAAGACGCCGCTGAATTCTGCGGTTCTCGGGGGGGGGGGGGTTCTCTGGAGGTTTCTATGTGGAGCTTAAAAAATGCAGGAAAAAGCTTCTCTGTACATAAAAACACTTAAAAACGCAGATTCACATCTGAACAAAAAACCCTTTAAATAATGGAGAAAAGGCAGAAAAAATGCAGCAAAAATGGAAAAAACAGAGAAGATTGTTATTGTGTAGTTTGGTGCAGACAGAAACAAAAAGAAACAGAATTTATGCAACGTGTGAACACAGATTGATAGGCACAAATAAGCAACATGCCATATAGTGACACAGAAATATAAAAAAACTCTGACTGCTATGAATATGAATGAACAGTCCACGGCATCTGCTGAATGACCCTTACTGCCAAATGGGTGTGGCTAGGGGTGTGGCTAGGGGCGTGGTCAAAATTTGCCGCATACTTTGTCCCTCTTTCCTTTCTTGAAAAGTTGGGAGGTATGAATAATAAATAATAATAATATACACCTGGAAGGAGCCTGTACATTCTAGTTTCTTCAGTAAAGAGTGTATTGCAATGTACGGGCTGCAGTAAGGTCAGGGAAGGAGCCTGTATATCTGAAATCCTCAGTAATATACACCTGGAAGGAGCCTGTACATTCTAGCGTCTTCAGTAGTGAAACAGCTAGAATGTACGGGCTGCAGTCAGGCCAAGGAAGGAGCCTGTACATTCTAGCGTATTCTGTAGTGAAACAGCTAGAATGTACAGGCTGCAGTCAGGCCCAGGAAGGAGTCCGTACATTCTAGCTTCTTCAGTAGTGAGTCAGCTAGAATGTACAGGCTGCAGTCAGGCCCAGGAAGGAGTCCGTACATTCTAGCTTCTTCAGTAGTGAGTCAGCTAGAATGTACGGGCTGCAGTCATGACCTGGAAGGAGCCCATATATCTGAAATTCTCAGTAATTAGACTTTGAACCTTCGCAGGCAGGGTACTCTCTCCTCCTGTACCAGTCTGTGTCTTGTAATGTTTATGATTATTGTGCTTGTTTTTATGTATACCCTTTCCACGTGTAAATGGCCATGGAATAAATGGTGCTATAATAATAAATAATAATAATATACACCTGGAAGGAGCCTGTACATTCTAGTTTCTTCAGTAAAGAGTGTATTACAATGTACGGGATGCAGTAAGGTCCGGGAAGGAGCCTGTATATCTGAAATCCTCAGTAATATACACCTGGAAGGAGCCTGTACATTCTAGCGTCTTCAGTAGTGAGTCAGCTAGAATGTACGGGCTGCAGTTAGGACCTGGAAGGAGCCCATATATCTGAAATTCTCAGTAATTAGACTGTGAACCCTCGCAGGCAGGGTGCTCTCTCCTCCTGTACCAGTCTGTGTCTTGTAATGTTCATGATTATAGTGCTTGTTTTTATGTATACCCTTTCCACATGTAAATGGCCATGGAATAAATGGTGCTATAATAATAAATAATAATAATATACACCTGGAAGGAGCCTGTACACTTTAGTTTTTTCAGTAGTGTATTGCAATGTACGGGCTGCAGTAAGGTCTGGGAAGGAGCCTGTATATCTGAAATCCTCAGTAATATACACCTGGAAGGAGCCCATATATTCTAGTTTCTTCAGTAAAGAGTGTATTACAATGTACGGGCTGCAGTCAGGTCCTGGAAGGAGCCTGTATATCTGAAATCCTCAGTAATATACACCTGGAAGGAGCCCGTACGTTCTAGTGTCTTCAGTAGTGAAACAGCTAGAATATACAGGCTACAGTCAGGCCCAGGAAGGAGCCCGTACATTCTAGCTTCTTCAGTAGTGAGTCAGCTAGAATGTACAGGCTCCTTCCAGATCATGACTGCAGCCTGTACATTCTAGCTGCTTCACTACTGAAGTAGCTAGAATGTACAGGCTCCTTCCTGGGCATGACTACAGCCTGTACATTCTAGGCTCAACCCACAGTATACATGTGGCTGCCCTGTGCTTCCAGGACCTGTGATGATGTCACATGGAGGGGAGGAGTCAGGGGTCACATGATCAGCTCCTCAGTGTATGCAGGACTCTGCTGTGCTGGTTGTCATGGTGCTGGATGAGGGGAAGTTTATGTGTGAGGTCAGGAGGGGTTTACAGTGTGGATGTAGCAGAGCCGCGTGTGTACAAGGTGTATGGAGCGGAGCCGTGTGTACGAGGTGTACGGAGCGGAGCCGTGTGTGTACGAGGTGTACGGAGCAGAGCCGTGTGTGTACGAGGTGTACGGAGCGGAGCCGTGTGTGTGTAGGAGGTGTACGGAGCGGAGCCGTGTGTGTACGAGGTGTACGGAGCGGAGCTGTGTGTGTACGAGGTGTACGGAGCGGAGCCGTGTGTCTATGAGGTGTACGGAGCAGAGCCGTGTGTGTAGAGGTGTACGGAGCAGAGCCGTGTGTGTACGAGGTGTACGGAGCAGAGCCGTGTGTGTACGAGGTGTACGGAGCGGAGCCGTGTGTGTACGAGGTGTACGGAGCGGAGCCGTGTGTGTACGAGGTGTACGGAGCGGAGCCGTGTGTGTACGAGGTGTACGGAGCGGAGCTGTGTGTGTATGATGTGTACAGAGCAGAGCCGTGTGTGTACGAGGTGTACGGAGCAGAGCCGTGTGTGTACGAGGTGTACGGAGCAGAGCCGTGTGTGTACGGAGCAGATCCGTGTGTGTACGAGGTGTACGGAGCGGAGCCGTGTGTGTACGAGGTGTACGGAGCGGAGCCGTGTGTGTACGAGGTGTACGGAGCAGAGCCGTGTGTGTACGAGGTGTACGGAGCGGAGCCGTGTGTGTACGAGGTGTACGGAGCGGAGCCGTGTGTGTACGAGGTGTACGGAGCGGAGGCGCGTGTGTACGAGGTGTACGGAGCGGAGGCGCGTGTGTACGAGGTGTGCGGAGCCGAGTGTGTACGGAGCGGAGCCGAGTGTGTACGAGGTGTACGGAGCGGAGCCGAGTGTGTACGAGGTGTACGGAGCGGAGCCGAGTGTGTACGAGGTGTACGGAGCGGAGCCGAGTGTGTACGAGGTGTACGGAGCGGAGCCGCGTGTGTACGAGGTGTACGGAGCGGAGCCGCGTGTGTACGAGGTGTACGGAGCGGAGCCGCGTGTGTACGAGGTGTACGAAGCGGAGCCGCGTGTGTACGAGGTGTACGGAGCGGAGCCGAGTGTGTACGGAGCGGAGCCGAGTGTGTACGGAGCAAGCCGCGTGTGTACGAGGTGTACGGAGAAGAGCCGCGTGTGTATGAGGTGTACGGAGCGGAGCCGTGTGTGTACGAGGTGTACGGAGAGGAGCCGCGTGTGTACGAGGTGTACGGAGCGGAGCCGCGTGTGTACGAGGTGTACGGAGCGGAGCCGCGTGTGTACGAGGTGTACGGAGCGGAGCCGCGTGTGTACGAGGTGTACGAAGCGGAGCCGCGTGTGTACGTGGTGTACGGAGTGGAGCCGCGTGTGTACGAGGTGTACGGAGCGGAGCCGCGTATGTGTACGAGGTGTACGGAGCGGAGCCGCGTGTGTGTACGAGGTCTACGGAGCGGAGCCGCGTGTGTGTACGAGGTGTATGGAGCGGAGCCGCGTGTGTACGGAGCGAGCCGCGTGTGTACGAGGTGTACGGAGAAGAGCCGCGTGTGTACGAGGTGTACTGAGAGGAGCCGCGTGTGTACGAGGTGTACGGAGAGGAGCCGCGTGTGTACGGAGCGGAACCGCATGTGTACGAGGTGTACGGAGCGGAGCCGCGTGTGCGCGAGGTGTACGGAGCGGAGCCGCGTGTGTACGAAGTGTACGGAGCGGAGCCGCGAGTGTGCGAGGTGTACGGAGCGGAGCCGCGTGTGTACGAAGTGTACGGAGCGGAGCCGCGAGTGTGCGAGGTGTACGGAGCGGAGCCGCGTGTGTACGAAGTGTACGGAGCGGAGCCGCGTGTGTGCGAGGTGTACGGAGCAGAGCCGTGTGTGTAACTGCGCCATTGGGAACCATGGTCTTGGATTCTGTCAGAGGTCACAGTGAGGTAATGGAGGCTGTAGGCAGACAGGAGACTGAAAGCCGGGGACGGACATGGAGCAGATATCCTGGAAAACCTGGGACGAGTAGCAGAGGCACTACCAGTCACAGGCATACAGCAGAAGCCCTGAAGACTGCAGACAGGCTGCAGAGGTACTGACACCCACAGGCAGACAGGTAACTGAGGTATTGGAAGCCGCAGACGTCCTGGAGACCTCAGACAGGTGCAGACATACTGGAAGCCACAGGCAGATTGGTAGCTGAGGTGCTGGAGGCCACAGATAGTCTGGAGATGTTCTGGAGACTGCAGACAGGTCGCTGTGCACAGACTAATAGTCCTAATACCAGGACACAGGGGTGTATCTTGGTAGCCTTATATAGGCCAGTTAAGCTCAGCACATGGAGCGTGTCCGGCTACTTACAAAGCCCAACATGGAGCACAGGAAAGTTTAGCAGAGCGGGGGAAGGAGCAGATCCCAGACACGGGACAGGCGTGTAACAAGTGGATGTTGTCAGCCAAATATACAACCAAGTTCGATAAAATTGTGACAACTCTGAATTTCCCTTCCCCTTACATCTATTGATTAGTTTTCTATTGATCTATTCTCCCCTTTATCAGTGATTACCATTTATTTTTATCCTTTATCAAGTAAAATAATAATTGCAGATAGTGAAAGTCATTCTTCTGTTACCCAAATCTCTGCTGAACATTACACAATGTACATATTACATTCCTCTAAATAATGGGCACAATCTAGTTATACCTTTATTAATCCATTCTGTGACATTCCCAAAGTGCTCACAATTCCTGTTCCTCCAGATCAGAGCACAACATAAGTAATAACCTATACTAAAATGGAGTTTATTTCTGTCCAACTCTGATCACACATTTTCCCACTCCACATTTGTCCCCTGTTTGTCCCAGGAGTCCACTTCTAGGGGGAGAGCGATTGCCGCCTTTCTCTGCACCATGATAGCCATTTGGCTCATAGCGCAATGTCGGGCAAACATCTTCTTTCACAGAAGTAAATCTTATAGAAAATCCCTCACAATAACTATTGCACGGACACTGCAAAAATCTTCCAATCTGGCATCTCCAGACTGTAATCCTGAGAATTTAAAGAGAAAATGTTCATTCTAATATGTTATTCAGAGAATTTTGGAATTCAGAAAATGAAGAGGAGGAAGGAGAATCAATAAGAAGGATATGAGAAGATCTCCAATACGGAACGAGAAAAAATGAACTTGAATATGAATGAATTTATGGATAATGTGTCATGAGTGTGTCCCGCTCTGGGGAGACCGCTGACGACTCTGGGATCAGAACGTCACAGCACCTTATTGTTCACAGGTCTACAACTTGATTTGAGTGAATCCACTTTTTTTTAGTGCTGTAGGAGTTAAGGACTCTTTCCATTCTGGCTGTTTTTTGTAGCCTTAATCTCAGGTTCATATCTTTTGTGACCACTCCCGTTTGTTAGAAATATTCATGTATCTTACCACCTGACACCGGTTATAGCTTTTCATTTTATGCTGACCTTTATGGAAGGAGCCTGTCTCTGGTCGAATCTGAGGAGACTGTGAGCCCTCGCAGGCAAGGTGCTCTCTCCTCCTGTACCAGTCTGTGTCTTGTAATGTTCATGATTATAGTGCTTGTTTTTATGTATACCCTTTCCACATGTAAATGGCCATGGAATAAATGGTGCTATAATAATAAATAATAATAATATACACCTGGAAGGAGCCTGTACACTTTAGTTTTTTCAGTAGTGTATTGCAATGTACGGGCTGCAGTAAGGTCTGGGAAGGAGCCTGTATATCTGAAATCCTCAGTAATATACACCTGGAAGGAGCCCATATATTCTAGTTTCTTCAGTAAAGAGTGTATTACAATGTACGGGCTGCAGTCAGGTCCTGGAAGGAGCCTGTATATCTGAAATCCTCAGTAATATACACCTGGAAGGAGCCCGTACGTTCTAGTGTCTTCAGTAGTGAAACAGCTAGAATATACAGGCTACAGTCAGGCCCAGGAAGGAGCCCGTACATTCTAGCTTCTTCAGTAGTGAGTCAGCTAGAATGTACAGGCTCCTTCCAGATCATGACTGCAGCCTGTACATTCTAGCTGCTTCACTACTGAAGTAGCTAGAATGTACAGGCTCCTTCCTGGGCATGACTACAGCCTGTACATTCTAGGCTCAACCCACAGTATACATGTGGCTGCCCTGTGCTTCCAGGACTTGTGATGATGTCACATGGAGGGGAGGAGTCAGGGGTCACATGGTCAGCTCCTCAGTGTATGCAGGACTCTGCTGTGCTGGTTGTCATGGTGCTGGATGAGGGGAAGTTTATGTGTGAGGTCAGGAGGGGTTTACAGTGTGGATGTAGCAGAGCCGCGTGTGTACAAGGTGTATGGAGCGGAGCCGTGTGTACGGAGCGGAGCCGTGTGTGTACGAGGTGTACGGAGCAGAGCCGTGTGTGTACGAGGTGTACGGAGCGGAGCCGTGTGTGTATGAGGTGTACGGAGCGGAGCTGTGTGTGTACGAGGTGTACGGAGCGGAGCCGTGTGTGTATGAGGTGTACGGAGCAGAGCCGTGTGTGTACGAGGTGTACGGAGCAGAGCCGTGTGTGTACGAGGTGTACGGAGCGGAGCCGTGTGTGTACGAGGTGTACGGAGCGGAGCCGTGTGTACGGAGCGGAGCCGTGTGTGTGTAGGAGGTGTACGGAGCGGAGCCGTGTGTGTACGAGGTGTACGGAGCGGAGCTGTGTGTGTACGAGGTGTACGGAGCGGAGCCGTGTGTGTATGAGGTGTACGGAGCAGAGCCGTGTGTGTACGAGGTGTACGGAGCAGAGCCGTGTGTGTACGAGGTGTACGGAGCAGAGCCGTGTGTGTACGAGGTGTACGGAGCGGAGCCGTGTGTGTACGAGGTGTACGGAGCGGAGCCGTGTGTGTACGAGGTGTACGGAGCGGAGCCGTGTGTGTATGATGTGTACAGAGCAGAGCCGTGTGTGTACGAGGTGTACGGAGCAGAGCCGTGTGTGTACGAGGTGTACGGAGCAGAGCCGTGTGTGTACGGAGCAGAGCCGTGTGTGTACGAGGTGTACGGAGCGGAGCCGTGTGTGTACGAGGTGTACGGAGCGGAGCCGTGTGTGTACGAGGTGTACGGAGCAGAGCCGTGTGTGTACGAGGTGTACGGAGCGGAGCCGTGTGTGTACGAGGTGTACGGAGCGGAGGCGTGTGTGTACGAGGTGTACGGAGCGGAGGCGCGTGTGTACGAGGTGTACGGAGCGGAGCCGAGTGTGTACGGAGCGGAGCCGAGTGTGTACGAGGTGTACGGAGCGGAGCCGAGTGTGTACGAGGTGTACGGAGCGGAGCCGAGTGTGTACGAGGTGTACGGAGCGGAGCCGAGTGTGTACGAGGTGTACGGAGCGGAGCCACGTGTGTACGAGGTGTACGGAGCGGAGCCGCGTGTGTACGAGGTGTACGGAGCGGAGCCGCGTGTGTACGAGGTGTACGGAGCGGAGCCGCGTGTGTACGAGGTGTACGGAGCGGAGCCGAGTGTGTACGGAGCGGAGCCGAGTGTGTACGGAGCAAGCCGCGTGTGTACGAGGTGTACGGAGAAGAGCCGCGTGTGTATGAGGTGTACGGAGCGGAGCCGTGTGTGTACGAGGTGTACGGAGAGGAGCCGCGTGTGTACGAGGTGTACGGAGCGGAGCCGCGTGTGTACGAGGTGTACGGAGCGGAGCCGCGTGTGTACGAGGTGTACGGAGCGGAGCCGCGTGTGTACGAGGTGTACGAAGCGGAGCCGCGTGTGTACGTGGTGTACGGAGTGGAGCCGCGTGTGTACGAGGTGTACGGAGCGGAGCCGCGTATGTGTACGAGGTGTACGGAGCGGAGCCGCGTGTGTGTATGAGGTCTACGGAGCGGAGCCGCGTGTGTGTACGAGGTGTATGGAGCGGAGCCGCGTGTGTACGGAGCGAGCCGCGTGTGTACGAGGTGTACGGAGAAGAGCCGCGTGTGTACGAGGTGTACTGAGAGGAGCCGCGTGTGTACGAGGTGTACGGAGAGGAGCCGCGTGTGTACGGAGCGGAGCCGCATGTGTACGAGGTGTACGGAGCGGAGCCGCGTGTGTACGAAGTGTACGGAGCGGAGCCGCGTGTGTGCGAGGTGTACGGAGCGGAGCCGCGTGTGTACGAGGTGTACGAAGCGGAGCCGCGTGTGTACGTGGTGTACGGAGTGGAGCCGCGTGTGTACGAGGTGTACGGAGCGGAGCCGCGTATGTGTACGAGGTGTACGGAGCGGAGCCGCGTGTGTGTACGAGGTCTACGGAGCGGAGCCGCGTGTGTGTACGAGGTGTATGGAGCGGAGCCGCGTGTGTACGGAGCGAGCCGCGTGTGTACGAGGTGTACGGAGAAGAGCCGCGTGTGTACGAGGTGTACTGAGAGGAGCCGCGTGTGTACGAGGTGTACGGAGAGGAGCCGCGTGTGTACGGAGCGGAGCCGCATGTGTACGAGGTGTACGGAGCGGAGCCGCGTGTGCGCGAGGTGTACGGAGCGGAGCCGCGTGTGTACGAAGTGTACGGAGCGGAGCCGCGAGTGTGCGAGGTGTACGGAGCGGAGCCGCGTGTGTACGAAGTGTACGGAGCGGAGCCGCGTGTGTGCGAGGTGTACGGAGCAGAGCCGTGTGTGTAACTGCGCCATTGGGAACCATGGTCTTGGATTCTGTCAGAGGTCACAGTGAGGTAATGGAGGCTGTAGGCAGACAGGAGACTGAAAGCCGGGGACGGACATGGAGCAGATATCCTGGAAAACCTGGGACGAGTAGCAGAGGCACTACCAGTCACAGGCATACAGCAGAAGCCCTGAAGACTGCAGACAGGCTGCAGAGGTACTGACACCCACAGGCAGACAGGTAACTGAGGTATTGGAAGCCGCAGACGTCCTGGAGACCTCAGACAGGTGCAGACATACTGGAAGCCACAGGCAGATTGGTAGCTGAGGTGCTGGAGGCCACAGATAGTCTGGAGATGTTCTGGAGACTGCAGACAGGTCGCTGTGCACAGACTAATAGTCCTAATACCAGGACACAGGGGTGTATCTTGGTAGCCTTATATAGGCCAGTTAAGCTCAGCACATGGAGCGTGTCCGGCTACTTACAAAGCCCAACATGGAGCACAGGAAAGTTTAGCAGAGCGGGGGAAGGAGCAGATCCCAGACACGGGACAGGCGTGTAACAAGTGGATGTTGTCAGCCAAATATACAACCAAGTTCGATAAAATTGTGACAACTCTGAATTTCCCTTCCCCTTACATCTATTGATTAGTTTTCTATTGATCTATTCTCCCCTTTATCAGTGATTACCATTTATTTTTATCCTTTATCAAGTAAAATAATAATTGCAGATAGTGAAAGTCATTCTTCTGTTACCCAAATCTCTGCTGGACATTACACAATGTACATATTACATTCCTCTAAATAATGGGCACAATCTAGTTATACCTTTATTAATCCATTCTGTGACATTCCCAAAGTGCTCACAATTCCTGTTCCTCCAGATCAGAGCACAACATAAGTAATAACCTATACTAAAATGGAGTTTATTTCTGTCCAACACTGATCACACATTTTCCCACTCCACATTTGTCCCCTGTTTGTCCCAGGAGTCCACTTCTAGGGGGAGAGCGATTGCCGCCTTTCTCTGCACCATGATAGCCATTTGGCTCATAGCGCAATGTCGGGCAAACATCTTCTTTCACAGAAGTAAATCTTATAGAAAATCCCTCACAATAACTATTGCACGGACACTGCAAAAATCTTCCAATCTGGCATCTCCAGACTGTAATCCTGAGAATTTAAAGAGAAAATGTTCATTCTAATATGTTATTCAGAGAATTTTGGAATTCAGAAAATGAAGAGGAGGAAGGAGAATCAATAAGAAGGATATGAGAAGATCTCCAATACGGAACGAGAAAAAATGAACTTGAATATGAATGAATTTATGGATAATGTGTCATGAGTGTGTCCCGCTCTGGGGAGACCGCTGACGACTCTGGGATCAGAACGTCACAGCACCTTATTGTTCACAGGTCTACAACTTGATTTGAGTGAATCCACTTTTTTTTAGTGCTGTAGGAGTTAAGGACTCTTTCCATTCTGGCTGTTTTTTGTAGCCTTAATCTCAGGTTCATATCTTTTGTGACCACTCCCGTTTGTTAGAAATATTCATGTATCTTACCACCTGACACCGGTTATAGCTTTTCATTTTATGCTGACCTTTATGGAAGGAGCCTGTCTCTGGTCGAATCTGAGGAGTTCTGACTATTGCAGCTGTGATGTTTAGCTGCATTGGAAGAGTTTGAAGTGTTTTTCCTTTTTGTGTCTATTTTCCCTTTGTCTCCTTTACCTTGTGTTGTATTAGTGCAGTGGTGAGACTACTGTTTTCGTCGGCCCTCTCACTAGCCATGGTGAGATCAGGGCAAGCGAAGGTCTAGGCACGTGATGACGTCGGGTGGGGGAGGACCCGTATATAGATGTTAGGGAGTGTAGGGTACAGACTCATGCGAGTTGCAGGAGGTCCCATCTCCTCATCATCAGGGCCTTCCTTTTTTACCATTTCCGTTGTTACCTTTTTGTTATGCTGCACACTGAGCATCTGTAGGCTTTGACGTGACGTAATATTTTGGTTTTGACACCCACAGTTTTATTAGTTGAGCAGATTAATGTCCTGGCCAGGGGCTTAAATTTTGTCCCTGGCATTTTTTTGATAAGGATAGAAATCTTTCAGGTCATAATTACTCTCCTAATATATTTACAATGTTTAATGGATCTGAAGGATTCTTCTCTGAACAGAAGGCCATTGCAATGTTAAACTAAATGGATAAGGATCGTAATTTGGAAGACGAGACTCAAGAGCATGGAGCTAGGCAGACCTAGAAAAAAGACAAGCTTGGAAGTGTTAGAGTCGTACTCTCTTTCCTCTCAGGTAGATGTAGTGGATCGGCCGATTCTGAGTGTGAAGCTTCAACAAACTAAGACAGACACGTCTGTAATTTGCTAAAATCGATATAACACTGTTTATTAATGGTTATTTCGGGCCTTTTATACCCTTTAAGCTGGTTACATAATATGAGACGTGATATAATTGCACAATTTTAGGTGGTTACCAAATACCATAGGTCAAGGTTAATCTTTTGTTATACTTCTGAGATAAACAAAGAACAGCCAATATTATGTTCCAAGGAAATACTTGAACAGAAAAACATACAAGGGAGTATGGGTCCCAAGGATACAGGGGAGTAGAGGATATGATTATAATAGAATGAATAGCATTGGGCCGAAAGGATATAAGGGTTTTAAGGGATGTGATAAGAAGTATTATGCCAAATCTCATTTAACAATAAGACATATTTTTGGAAAGAGACAGAATAAGTCATATTTTGGGAGACAGACAACATATTCTACATAGTTACATAGTTACTTAGATTGAAAAAAGACCTAGGTCCATCTAGTTCAACCTTCCTCCACCAGTTCTACATTTAGTCACTAAGTCATTTATAACCAACAATGTTGTGTGTACTGAGGAAATCATCCAGCCCTTTTTTAAAAGCTGTTATAGTATCTGCCATTACTACCTCTTATGGTAGGGCATTCCACAGTCTGACTGCTCTAACTGTAAAGAACCCTTTCCTATTTAGCTGTTGGAATCGCTTTTCTTCCACTCGCAGTGAATGCCCCCTGGTCCTTAGTACTGTCTTTGGAAGAAATAAGTCATGTGCCAGTCCTTTATATTGACCACACATGTATTTATACATATATATGAGATCTCCTCTGAGACGTCTTTTTTCTAAGCTAAACATATCTAACTTTTTCAATCTGCCATCATATGGGAGGCCTTCCATTCCTTGTAATAGTCTAGTTGCCCGCCTTTGAACTGACTCTAACTTCTGAATGTCCTTTTTAAAATGTGGAGCCCAAAACTGAATCCCATATTCCAGATGTGGCCTTACAAGTGATTTATAGAGGGGTAACAATACGTTGGGATCAGGGGATCTAATCTCTCTTTTTATACACCCTAGAATCTTGTTTGCTTTAGCAGCTGCTGCTTGACATTGAGTGCTGCTGCTCAGCTTATTTGTAATGAGAATACCCAAGTCCTTCTCCTGTTCTGTAGTCCCGAGTTTACTTCCATTTAATGTATACGCAGCTATAGGATTACTCCGTCCTAGGTGCATTACTTTACATTTATCAACATTAAATCTCATTTGCCAAGTGTCTGCCCATTCTGACATCTTATCCAGATCTTTTTGTAATATTGTACTATCCAGGTCAGTTTTTAATATCCTACATAATTTGGTGTCATCGGCAAAGACTGACACTTTACTATCAATCCCATCCACAAGATCATTAATAAAGAGATTAAAAAGAATTGGTCCTAGCACAGATCCCTGCGGCACCCCACTGCTGACTATAGCCCATTTAGAGAATGTTCCATTTATGACTACTCTTTGTTTCCTATCTTTTAGCCAATTCCTTACCCAGTTGCATATAGTTTCCCCCAGTCCTTGCTTCTGGAGCTTTAGTATAAGGCTATTATGTGGTACAGTATCAAATGCCTTTGCAAAGTCCAAATAAATCCCCTCAGCTGCATTACCAATATCCAGGTTTGAACTTACCCCCTCATAGAACCCCAACAGGTTGGTTAGACACGACTTATCTTTCATGAATCCATGCTGTCTGTCAGTTATTATATTATTTTCTGCAATATATTTTTGTATGTCAATCCCTTAAAATGCCCTCAAAAACTTTGCATACTACTGATGTCAGGCTTACTGGACGGTAGTTGCCTGGATCTACCCTCTTACCTTTCTTAAATATCGGTACCACATCAGCAATCCTCCAATCCTGAGGCACCAACCCTGTTACAAGTGAGTCTAAAAAGATGAGATACAGCGGTCTGTCGATTACGGAGCTCAATTCCCTCAATAATCGTAGATGACTGCCATCTGGCCCTGGGGATAAGAAAAGTACATATTTGTAAGAGAACATATTCTAGGAAACAAGCTATTAGAATAGCAAATAGCAGATGTTGTTTATGTGAAAAGGTCTAGATAGAACATCAATTATATCATATTCTGTTATATAAGACAATATGGTGAACAAGACAAAATGGCTTCTCTAACAATTCCCCTCTTTTGATTAATTATGTTCTATCTTAGCTGTCCCTTCCTATAGGGTAGACCGCAGAGGCTTGTCCTACTTCACAATACACAAAGCTTTCCAGACGCGCATCATGGGGTCCTGCCATTCAAACGTGCTCTGTGGGATCGGCCTACGTTTCCCTATACCCATCCTATCTACTGATCCTAGAGGGGAATATATTCATGGATATATGTAGTATAATATTGTATATATGTATTACCAGTTTATTCACTATATAAATGTGATATATGTTTGTGTAATCCGTGTAGTGTGTTTATATGTCACACACTGTATGGTGTTTACACAGTATTAAAGTTCTCTTTTTGTTGATTTTCTTGCATCCTGTGGTCAATCAATTCCATAGGACTTCCACAGTAGGTACAGTCCGTCAAGTCCACCAGGGTCTCCCTGTTGCATATTATGCATCTGCATCTCTTTGTGGTCGTTATGGTCATCATCACTTGGTTTTGGAGAGATTCGGTATCAATAACTTTTTCCTTTTTGAGTTTGTATTTTCCTGAAAAACAGTTACAATTAGCTCCTAGAATTTTCTTCACAAGCATTACAAACAGTTTTATCAGTACTGCAACTACCAATATTATGAATGCTCCCTGAATCACATAATGTATTATCCCAGTAATCCATCCACCCACACCTTTGAATAAATTCAGTGGGTTTAACCAGGAGAGCCATGAAGGAAAAGGCAGTTCACTCAAGGCATTGGCCTGCTTAAATCCCTTTTTCAATCTTTCTGCTTGGTTTATGTCATGTGTAACCTGCATCAGTCCTTCAGGGTTTATGAAGTGACAACATGAAGGTCCCACCACCTGACAAAAGCCCCCACTAGAAGCAGTGAGATAATCAAGTACCATTGAGTGTTGATTGGTAATGATAATGAGCTGTTTTGTGTAGGCTGATTCTATATTTATTGCATCAAATAATAGATCAGTCACATTATCAAAAATATCTCCTAGTTCTTGGATCATTTGGGCATTTCTCATTGTTCCCAACATTACTCCCAATGGACCTGTTAATACCATTCCTGCCTGAGCATACCATGGTGTACTAAACAAGTGCTTCTGTGTCTGTTTATCAGAATTTGTGTCAGTATCACGTTTTGCAAGCATGTGTTGAGGAATATTTTTATATGGGAAATCATCCTCATTCCATACCCAAGTAGCAGGTTCTAATCTAGCCAATGTACAAGTTCCTTCTGCCCCCTTAGGCTATGTGCGCACTTACCGGATTTTGCCGCGGATTTTTTGCGGTTTTGCTGCATGTTTCGCTGCAGAAAATGTTCATAACATCTCTGCAGTGAATCACCAGCAAAACCTATGGGAAAAAAAAATCCTGTGCGCACTAGGCGGATTTTGACAGCTGCATGTTTTGCTGCGGGATTCCCGCAGCAAAAACAATTGCATGTCAATTATTTTCCGCACATCGCTGCGGGATTTCACTCCATTGACTCTAATGTAATCGTGAAATCCCGCAGGGAATAACACAAACAGCAAAATCTGTGCGGTTCACTGCGTTTTCCTGCGTTATTGCCTGCGGTATTTCGCGGTTTACCTCCGGTAATGTACATCGCTTGCCTGCGGTTTTGCAGGGAAGTGATGTCATTACAGGAAGAGGAAGCGGAGCAGAGAGTAAACACACACACAGATCACAGACATAGAACATACACACAGACATATAGAACACACATAGAAAGCAAACGAAAATATAAAAAACAAAACACGTGGGCTCCGCTGTATATTTACCGTCCAGCCGAGGTAAGCACACAGCGGCGGCCCGGTATTCTCAGGCTGGGGAGGGAGAGGGGCAGGGTTAATGTCGCCCGCCTCACTCCCCCTCCCGCAGCCGAGAATATCAGCCGCAGCTGCCCCAGCACTGTCGCATGCATTATGCGGCACTACCGGAGTGTCCCCAGCTCTTCTTGCTGCCGTGTAGCAGTGGCAGTCAAGGTAATGTAAGGAGTTAATGGTGGCGGATCACCGCCATTAACTCCAGGCTTGATCATGGCAGCGTCTATGAGACAGCTGACATGATCAACCCGTAAGTAAAGTGAAAAAACACACCGAAAAATCCTTTATTTTAAATAAAACACAAACAAGCCTCGTTCACCCTTTTATTAACCCCTCCCGAAACAAAGCTCCGACGTAATCCACAGCTCCGGCGTCCTGCGAGGCTTGCATCCAGCCGCGACTGACACAGACACTGCTGAATGCAGCCTCGCAGCGAGACAGCAGAGGTAACTCCAGGGCATTTCCCACGGCCGGTAATGTGAACTCACTACTGACCGTGAGAAATGCAGAGTGTGCTCACAGGGACTCTGTCTATCCCTCTATCTAATCCTTCTATCTAGCCCTCTGTCTGTCTATCTATTCTTCTGTCTATTTCTCTATCTCAGTGAAGCGACCGGTGGTAGGGCCGCGGGTGTGTGTGTATGCTCTATTCCAACAAAATCCCCATACTCAGATTTTACCGGTAGTAACATTTCTTTACTATGAAACATATTTATAACACAATCAACCGAACTATCTGCGCACATGTGTATGGTGGAGTCCCCGGATCTTCACTCCTTCCGGGTACGCAGCAAGAGAAAAAAAAAGAAAAGAGAAAAACAACAAAGAAATGGCAGCAACTTTCCCTAACTTTCCCTACAATCACGTACCAGTCTATCCCAGAAGAAGATGCCGCTCCCACGTCGCAGGCCTGGAGTCTCACGATGATGGGTCCCGGTGCAGCGCTGAAGGGATGCAGCTCCTCGGTCTTTTCCTTTGATCTTCTCCCGCTGGTAACGGATTCTAGTCAGTCTTTTAGTCCCGGGGCACACCGAGCAGAAGAAGGGAGGTCACGGCCCCCGTACTTGCACTCAGGGTGCGATGCTCTGCAGACAAGTTGTCACAGCCCCTGGATTTGCACTCCGGGCGCGATGCTCTGCAGTCCGGGTAGATCCTCGGCGAAAACAAAGTCCTGCAGACCGGGAATGGCAGGAACCACTTCCACAGGGTGATTCCTCCAAGAATCCGGTGGCAAAAGAGCCCTCTGTTCAGGGAGATCACACGCAGCTCTCTCTTGTCTGAGCTCTGGGGCTGAATCTCCTTCCCGCACTTTTTCTTCCTGGTCAGAACACACAAGCTGCAGCAGGGGATTTCCCACCTCTGTGTTTGTGATTGCACAGTCTGACACTGCCCCCTTGTGGGTAAGTGCTGAAGCAATATTCAAATCCATTTCTACATTAATGATGCAGTCTGAATTGTTGATCCCATTACATCAGAATGAAATGACTTTTTTTTTTTCTTTTTTTTTTTCAATGTGCTTTATTGCATTGAATGCAATAAAGCACATACCAACCCGCACGCGGCAAAACCGCGGCAATACCGCGGTAAAACCGCAGCAAACCACGGCAAACCGCATGCGGTTTTCGGGTGCGGTTTGCCGTGGTTTTTTACCGCGGGTGCGGTAATCTTTGAATATCTGCGGAATTTTCTTGAGAAAATTCCATTTTCCAGTGCGCACATAGCCTTAGGGATCCATCTATAAGCCTTTTCCCCACAGACAATGTAAATACCTTTTGGAAGTTCAAACTGATACTCATTTAGTAGTGCCATTACCAGGGATATAAATCGCAAAGTCTCATCATACAAACACCAAGAATCTTCTAAATCAGTGGTAACTGTTCTATAAAATTGAAAAGGCATACAGTACGGTTCCTTGTTAATGGCTATTGACATTTCTGCTGCTCCATCACCCAACTGCCCTTCTTCAATTTCCTCATTCATGTGTATTGCACTGCGGTTTGCACAAGTATCAGTGTCACCATGTTCGAATCTATAGGCTCTGGTCCAGTTTGCTTCATGTATGTATCTTTGAAGGGATATACAAGGTGGTCTGGTACAATACTGATTTTTTGCTGGGGAATAACTTCTTATTCCAAAACTAATTTTTAGCATTTGATTGGGTACCTGCCCCAAATACCTCTGAGTTGTTTCCTTACTTTCCCAGGTCCCATCATTTTCTTTGAATTCGAAAATCTCATCTGTATTTTTACCTTGGCCTTCTAATTTTGTTAAATTTATTTGAAACCAAGGTTGTTTTGTCCACCCCGTTATAGGTAAAGGTGCAGAAGTTTTACTTTGCTGATCATTTAATGCTAAAGCATGCATCCTCCAACACCTTGAACCCATTAATTCATTCTCTGCTATGGGGGTTTCAAAATAAGGCATGGTTTTTGCCGCAATAGGCGCATGTGAGCATATCCAACAGTTTGACAGATTACGAGCTTTTGCTATATAATCATGATACATTACAAATTTATTGTCCCATTGTTTAGGTGTCTCATCCCACTGTGAGTCACTTTGTTTTATTACCTCTTGCTGCTGTAACACAGCCCTTTCCCATACCTTAGGTGTATCATCACTATCTATTCCTGAAAGGAAAATGAAATATAGAAAGAGAAGCAGTACACAATACTTCCCTAATATCATTTCTTCAGTCTTTGTGAACCCTCTTGCAGTGGGATGCATGGATCCAAATGTCTTTTCCCTCGACTTTTACTGAAGTTGGGGTGATGAGTTGGACTTGGTATGGTCCCTCAAATCTAGGATCCAAACTTTTCCTCACGTGCTTCCGGATTACCACCCAATCTCCTGGTTTGAGGGAGTGTGTATCTTCCAAAGAGGAGGGATCTGGAATGGAACTGAAAACACGTTTATGAATTTGATGCAATACATTTTGCAAGGATTGCACATATGCTGTCATGTCAGAGTGCAATGCCTGTAGACGTTGAGGAAAATATAAACCAGTTTTTGGTGGTCCTCCAAACAATACCTCATATGGACTCAACCCAGTCTTTTTGTTTGGGGTGACCCTGACTGAGTACAATGCTAATGGAAGACATTCTGTCCATGGCTTTCCCGTTTCTGCCATGGCCTTTTGGATTTTTAATTTCAGAGTTCCATTTAACCTTTCAACCTTTCCACTGCTCTGCGGATGCTAAGGGTCATGAAAGGCCTGCTCTATTCTTAGAGCTTGCATAACTTCTTGACAAACCTGTGAGGTAAAATGACTTCCTCAGTCACTTTCTATGAACTCTGGTACTCCATACCTGCACACTACTTCAGAGATCAGTTTCTTTGCAACTGTTCGCGCGTTAGCCCTTGCTGTTGGCCAGTCTTCTGGCCAGGAAGAGAATATGTCCACACAGACTAGCACATACTCATAGGTGCCTACCTTCGTAAGCTGAATAAAGTCTATTTGCAGTCTCTGAAAGGGATACAATGGCCTTGGTGTACATTTCATTGGTGCCTTCACCGTTTTTCCCACATTGTGACATGCGCAGACCATGCAACCCTGTACGTATCTAGCAGCAGCATAGTGGAACCTTGGTGCCACCCAGTGTTTTCTTACCTGATCTGAGATCCTCTCTTAACCCCTTCAAAAAGATGGCTTTAAGAAACTTTATCTCCCTGGGGTTCTTTAAATCATAATCATGGTCTGTAAAAACTGAAACCCATCGGGCATGATATTTATCTACTGTCTCATCTTTCCCTTGTAATACCTCAGGCACTTCTGAGCACAACTCATCCGTAAGTTTCTTAATCACCATGTCAAATCTTTCCATAAAATCCATTCCTGATTGCTTAGTGTGCTTATCTACTGGTTCAACCTTCACATTCTCTCCTGTAAGTTCCTTTACCTTTAATGCAAATGGGCCACCAGCAGACAGCACACAAAGACTATAAAGGTCACTCCAAGTTGCATCAAAACTCTGGGCTATCAGCTTCATAGCCTTATGATAGCCTATTGGATTTTTATAAAGATCAGGAAAGGAAGCCACTATACTAATTTGCTCTATTTTAGACCAAGGTTTAAACCATTCAGTCACCTCCTTAAAGGGAAGGTATCGTCAAAAAAAAAATAATAATATTAACTGAAAAAAATGTAAAGTAATAATGTTTAAATGTTTTGTTTAAATATTATTTTTTTTAATTGTGCAAAATATAAAAAAAAAATTAAAAAGTTGGATATTTTCCACTGTTAAACACTAGGGGGAGCAGCTTCTGAAATCCTACTGAATTTCCACTGTATAAAAAGCTCAGATTAAGGCCCAGTCACACTAAGCAACATCGCTAGCAACATCGCTAGCAACATCGCTAGCAACATCGCTGCTAACGAACAACTTTTGTGACGTAGCAGCGATGTTGCTAGTGATATCGCTGTGTGTGACATCCAGCAACAACCTGGCCCCTGCTGTGAGGTCGTTGGTTGTTGCTGAATGTCCTGGGCCATTTTTTAGTTGTTGCTGTCCCGCTGTGAAGCACAGATCGCTGTGTGTGACAGCAACAACTAAATGTGCAGGCAGCAGGAGCCGGCTTCTGCAGAGGCTGGTAACCACGGTAAACAGCGGGTAACCAAGAAGCCCTGTCCTTGGTTACCCGATATTTACCTTTGTTACCAGCCTCCGCCGCTCTCACTGTCAGTGCCGGCTCCTGCTCTGTGCACATGAAGCTGCAGCACACATCGGGTTAATTAACCCGATGTGTGCTGTAGCTAGGAGAGCAAGGAGCCAGCACTAAGCGGTGTGCGCTGCTCCCTGCTCTGTGCAGCTGCACCCTGTACTCTATACCCTATATATGTACCCTGTGCAGCTGCACCCGGTGTGCGCTGCTCCCTGCTCTGTGCACATTTAGCTGCAGCACACATCGGGTAATTAACCCGATGTGTGCTGTAACTAGGAGAGCAAGGAGCCAGCGCTAAGCGGTGTGCGCTGCTCCCTGCTCTGTGCAGCTGCACCCTGTACTCTATACCCTATATATGTACCCTGTGCAGCTGCACCCGGTGTGCGCTGCTCCCTGCTCTGTGCACATTTAGCTGCAGCACACATCGGGTAATTAACCCGATGTGTGCTGTAACTAGGAGAGCAGGGAGCCAGCGCTCAGTGTGCGCTGCTCCCTGCTCTCTGCACGTGTAGCTGCGTGCGCTGGTAACCAAGGTAAATATCGGGTTGGTTACCCGATATTTACCTTAGTTACCAAGCGCAGCATCTTCCACGCGGCGCTGGGGGCTGGTCACTGGTTGCTGGTGAGCTCACCAGCAACTCGTGTAGCCACGCTCCAGCGATCCCTGCCAGGTCAGGTTGCTGGTGGGATCGCTGGAGCGTCGCAGTGTGACATCTCACCAGCAACCTCCTAGCAACTTACCAGCGATCCCTATCATTGTTGGGATCTCTGGTAAGTTGTTTAGTGTGACTGGACCTTTACAGCCTGCTGTAAAGTGGGAGGAGTCTGCTCTCCTGTGTGTGATGGCACCCTTCCCCCTCCTAATCTGAGTGTTTACAACAGATAACAGAGAATGACATGTAGGGACACAATGCACAGCCATTTTACTTATGACCAGAAATGCCTAAAGTGTCACCAAGGACAGCAGGAGTATCACACAGGATAGGATTAGATACACAGCTCAGCAGACAGTATCACACAGGATAGGATTAGATACACGGTTCTGCAGACCGTATCACACAGGAGAGGATTAGATACACAGCTCAGCAGACAGTATCACACAGGATAGGATTAGATACACAGCTCAGCAGACAGTATCACACAGGATAGGATTAGATACACGGCTCTGCAGACAGTATCACACAGGATAGGATTAGATACATGCCTCAGCAGACAGCATCACCCAGGAGAGTATTAGATACACGGCTCAGCAGACAGTATCACACAGGAGAGGATTAGATACACAGCTCAGCAGACAGTATCACACAGGATAGGATTAGATACACGGTTCTGCACACAGTATCACACAGGAGAGGATTAGATACACAGCTCAGCAGACTATCACACAGGATAGGATTAGATACACGGCTCTGCAGACAGTATCACACAGGATAGGATTAGATACACGGCTCAGCAGACAGCATCACCCAGGAAAGGATTAGATACACGGCTCAGCAGACAGTATCACACAGGATAGGATTAGATACTCAGCAGACAGTATCACACAGGATAGGATTAGATACACGGCTCAGCAGACAGTATCACACAGGAGAGGATTAGATACACGGCTCAGCAGACAGCATCACCCAGGACAGGATTAGATACACAACTCAGCAGACAGTATCACACAGGAGAGGATTAGATACACAGCTCAGCAGACAGCATCACCCAGGACAGGATTAGATACACGGCTCAGCAGACAGTATCACAGAGGATAGGATTAGATACACAGCTCAGCAGACAGTATCACACAGGAGAGGATTAGATACACGGCTCAGCAGACAGCATCACCCAGGACAGGATTAGATACACGACTCAGCAGACAGTATCACACAGGATAGGATTAGATACACAGCTCAGCAGAGAGTATCACACAGGAAAAGATTAGATACACGGCTCAGCAGACAGCATAACCCAGGACAGGATTAGATACACGGCTCAGCAGACAGTATCACACAGGATAGGATTAGATACACAGCTCAGCAGACAGTATCACACAGGAGAGGATTAGATACACAGCTCAGCAGACAGCATCACACAGGAGCAGATTAGATACACGGCTCAGCAGACAGCATCACCCAGAACAGGATTAGATACACGGCTCAGCAGACAGTATCACACAGGATAGGATTAGATACACAGCTCAGCAGACAGTATCACACAGGAGAGGATTAGATACACAGCTCAGCAGACAGTATCACACAGGACAGGATTAGATACACGGCTCAGCAGACAGTATCACACAGGACAGGATTAAATACACGGCTCAGCAGACAGTATCACACAGGATAGGATTAGATACACAGCTCAGCAGACAGCATCACCCAGGACAGGATAAGATATACGACTCAGCAGACAGTATCACAGAGGATAGGATTAGATACACAGCTCAGCAGACAGTATCACACAGGAGAGGATTAGATACACGGCTCAGCAGACAGTATCACATAGGAGAGGATTAGATACACAGCTCAGCAGACAGTATTACAGAGGATAGAATTAGATACACAGCTCAGCAGACAGTATCACACAGGAGAGGATTAGATACACAGCTCAGCAGACAGCATCACCGAGGACAGGATTAGATATACAGCTCAGCAGACAGTATCACAGAGGATAGGATTAGATACACAGCTCAGCAGACAGTATCACACAGGAGAGGATTAGATACACGGCTCAGCAGACAGCATCACCCAGGACAGGATTAGATACACGGCTCAGCAGACAGTATCACACAGGATAGGATTAGATACACAGCTCAGCAGACAGTATCACACAGGAGAGGATTAGATACACAGCTCAGCAGACAGTATCACACAGGATAGGATTAGATGCACAGCTCAGCAGACAGTATCACACAGGAGAGAATTACATACACAGCTCAGCAGACAGTATCACACAGGACAGGATTAGATACACGGCTCAGCAGACAGTATCACACAGGATAAGATTAGATACACAGCTCAGCAGACAGTATCACACAGGAGAGGATTAGATACACAGCTCAGCAGACAGTATCACACAGGACACGATTAGATACACGGCTCAGCAGACAGTATCACACAGGACAGGATTAAATACACGGCTCAGCAGACAGTATCACACAGGATAGGATAAGATACACAGCTCAGCAGACAGTATCACACAGGAGAGGATTAGATACACAGCTCAGCAGACAGCATCACCCAGGACAGGATTAGATATACGACTCAGCAGACAGTATCACAGAGGATAGGATTAGATACACAGCTCAGCAGACAGTATCACACAGGAGAGGATTAGATACACAGCTCAGCAGACAGCATCACCGAGGACAGGATTAGATATACAGCTCAGCAGACAGTATCACAGAGGATAGGATTAGATACACGGCTCAGCAGACAGTATCACACAGGAGAGGATTAGATACACAGCTCAGCAGACAGTATCACACAGGAGAGGATTAGATACACGGCTCAGCAGACAGCATCACCCAGGACAGGATTAGATACACGGCTCAGCAGACAGTATCACACAGGATAGGATTAGATACACAGCTCAGCAGACAGTATCACACAGGAGAGAATTAGATACACAGCTCAGCAGACAGTATCACACAGGATAGGATTAGATACACAGCTCAGCAGACAGTATCACACAGGAGAGGATTAGATACACGGCTCAGCAGACAGTATCACACAGGACAGGATTAGATACACGGCTCAGCAGACAGTATCACACAGGATAGGATTAGATACACGGCTCAGCAGACAGTATCACACAGGAGAGGATTAGATACACAGCTCAGCAGACAGTATCACAGAGGATAGGATTAGATACACAGCTCAGCAGACAGTATCACACAGGAGAGGATTAGATACACAGCTCAGCAGACAGCATCACCCAGGACAGGATTAGATATACGGCTCAGCAGACAGTATCACAGAGGATAGGATTAGATACACAGCTCAGCAGACCGTATCACACAGGAGAGGATTAGATACACAGCTCAGCAGACAGCATCACCGAGGACAGGATTAGATATACAGCTCAGCAGACAGTATCACAGAGGATAGGATTAGATACACGGCTCAGCAGACAGTATCACACAGGAGAGGATTAGATACACAGCTCAGCAGACAGTATCACACAGGAGAGGATTAGATACACGGCTCAGCAGACAGCATCACCCAGGACAGGATTAGATACACGGCTCAGCAGACAGTATCACACAGGATAGGATTAGATACACAGCTCAGCAGACAGTATCACACAGGAGAGAATTAGATACACAGCTCAGCAGACAGTATCACACAGGATAGGATTAGATACACAGCTCAGCAGACAGTATCACACAGGAGAGGATTAGATACACGGCTCAGCAGACAGTATCACACAGGAGAGGATTAGATACACAGCTCAGCAGACAGTATCACACAGGACAGGATTAGATACACGGCTCAGCAGACAGTATCACACAGGATAGGATTAGATACACGGCTCAGCAGACAGTATCACACAGGAGAGGATTAGATACACAGCTCAGCAGACAGTATCACAGAGGATAGGATTAGATACACAGCTCAGCAGACAGTATCACACAGGAGAGGATTAGATACACAGCTCAGCAGACAGCATCACCCAGGACAGGATTAGATATACGGCTCAGCAGACAGTATCACAGAGGATAGGATTAGATACACAGCTCAGCAGACAGTATCACACAGGAGAGGATTAGATACACGGCTCAGCAGACAGCATCACCCAGGACAGGATTAGATACAGGGCTCAGCAGACAGTATCACACAGGATAGGATTAGATACACAGCTCAGCAGACAGTATCACACAGGACAGGATTAGATACACGGCTCAGCAGACAGTATCACACAGGATAGGATTAGATACACGGCTCAGCAGACAGTATCACACAGGAGAGGATTAGATACACAGCTCAGCAGACAGTATCACAGAGGATAGGATTAGATACACAGCTCAGCAGACAGTATCACACAGGAGAGGATTAGATACACAGCTCAGCAGACAGCATCACCCAGGACAGGATTAGATATACGGCTCAGCAGACAGTATCACAGAGGATAGGATTAGATACACAGCTCAGCAGACAGTATCACACAGGAGAGGATTAGATACACAGCTCAGCAGACAGCATCACCGAGGACAGGATTAGATATACAGCTCAGCAGACAGTATCACAGAGGATAGGATTAGATACACGGCTCAGCAGACAGTATCACACAGGAGAGGATTAGATACACAGCTCAGCAGACAGTATCACACAGGAGAGGATTAGATACACGGCTCAGCAGACAGCATCACCCAGGACAGGATTAGATACACGGCTCAGCAGACAGTATCACACAGGATAGGATTAGATACACAGCTCAGCAGACAGTATCACACAGGAGAGAATTAGATACACGGCTCAGCAGACAGTATTACACAGGAGAGGATTAGATACACAGCTCAGCAGACAGCATCACCCAGGACAGGATTAGATATACGACTCAGCAGACAGTATCACAGAGGATAGGATTAGATACACAGCTCAGCAGACAGTATCACACAGGAGAGGATTAGATACACAGCTCAGCAGACAGCATCACCGAGGACAGGATTAGATATACAGCTCAGCAGACAGTATCACAGAGGATAGGATTAGATACACGGCTCAGCAGACAGTATCACACAGGAGAGGATTAGATACACAGCTCAGCAGACAGTATCACACAGGAGAGGATTAGATACACGGCTCAGCAGACAGCATCACCCAGGACAGGATTAGATACACGGCTCAGCAGACAGTATCACACAGGATAGGATTAGATACACAGCTCAGCAGACAGTATCACACAGGAGAGGATTAGATACACGGCTCAGCAGACAGTATCACACAGGAGAGGATTAGATACACAGCTCAGCAGACAGTATCACACAGGACAGGATTAGATACACGGCTCAGCAGACAGTATCACACAGGATAGGATTAGATACACAGCTCAGCAGACAGTATCACACAGGAGAGGATTAGATACACGGCTCAGCAGACAGTATCACACAGGAGAGGATTAGATACACAGCTCAGCAGACAGTATCACACAGGACAGGATTAGATACACGGCTCAGCAGACAGTATCACACAGGATAGGATTAGATACACGGCTCAGCAGACAGTATCACAGAGGATAGGCTTAGATACACAGCTCAGCAGACAGTATCACACAGGAGAGGATTAGATACACAGCTCAGCAGACAGCATCACCCAGGACAGGATTAGATATACGGCTCAGCAGACAGTATCACAGAGGATAGGATTAGATACACAGCTCAGCAGACAGTATCACACAGGAGAGGATTAGATACACGGCTCAGCAGACAGCATCACCCAGGACAGGATTAGATACAGGGCTCAGCAGACAGTATCACACAGGATAGGATTAGATACACAGCTCAGCAGACAGTATCACACAGGAGAGGATTAGATGCTCAGCAGACAGTATCACACAGGATAGGATTAGATACACAGCTCAGCAGACAGTATCACACAGGAGAGGATTAGATACATGGCTCAGCAGACAGCATAACCCAGGATAGGATTAGATACACGGCTCAGCAGACAGTATCACACAGGATAGGATTAGATACACAGCTCAGCAGACAGTATCACACAGGAGAGGATTAGATACACAGCTCAGCAGACAGTATCACACAGGAGAGGATTAGATACACAGCTCAGCAGACAGTATCATACAGGATAGGATTAGATGCACAGCTCAGCAGACAGTATCACACAGGAGAGGATTAGATACACGGCTCAGCAGACAGTATTACACAGGAGAGGATTAGATACACAGCTCAGCAGACAGTATCACACAGGACAGGATTAGATACACGGCTCAGCAGACAGTATCACACAGGATAGGATTAGATACACAGCTCAGCAGACAGTATCACACAGGAGAGGATTAGATACACAGCTCAGCAGACAGTATCACACAGGACAGGATTAGATACACGGCTCAGAAGACAGTATCACACAGGACAGGATTAAATACACGGCTCAGCAGACAGTATCACACAGGATAGGATAAGATACACAGCTCAGCAGACTGTATCACACAGGAGAGGATTAGATACACAGCTCAGCAGACAGCATCACCCAGGACAGGATTAGATATACGACTCAGCAGACAGTATCACAGAGGATAGGATTAGATACACAGCTCAGCAGAAAGTATCACACAGGAGAGGATTAGATACACGGCTCAGAAGACAGTATCACACAGGAGAGGATTAGATACACAGCTCAGCAGACAGTATTACAGAGGATAGAATTAGATACACAGCTCAGCAGACAGTATCACACAGGAGAGGATTAGATACACAGCTCAGCAGACAGCATCACCGAGGACAGGATTAGATATACAGCTCAGCAGACAGTATCACAGAGGATAGGATTAGATACACAGCTCAGCAGACAGTATCACACAGGAGAGGATTAGATACACGGCTCAGCAGACAGTATCACACAGGAGAGGATTAGATACACAGCTCAGCAGACAGTATCACAGAGGATAGGATTAGATACACGGCTCAGCAGACAGTATCACACAGGAGAGGATTAGATACACAGCTCAGCAGACAGTATCACACAGGAGAGGATTAGATACACGGCTCAGAAGACAGCATCACCCAGGACAGGATTAGATACACGGCTCAGCAGACAGTATCACACAGGATAGGATTAGATACACAGCTCAGCAGACAGTATCACACAGGAGAGAATTAGATACACAGCTCAGCAGACAGTATCACACAGGATAGGATTAGATACACAGCTCAGCAGACAGTATCACACAGGAGAGGATTAGATACACGGCTCAACAGACAGTATCACACAGGAGAGGATTAGATACACAGCTCAGCAGACAGTATCACACAGGACAGGATTAGATACACGGCTCAGCAGACAGTATCACACAGGATAGGATTAGATACACTGCTCAGCAGACAGTATGACACAGGAGAGGATTAGATACACAGCTCAGCAGACAGTATCACAGAGGATAGGATTAGATACACAGCTCAGCAGACAGTATCACACAGGAGAGGATTAGATACACAGCTCAGCAGACAGTATCACCCAGGACAGGATTAGATATACGGCTCAGCAGACAGTATCACAGAGGATAGGATTAGATACACAGCTCAGCAGACAGTATCACACAGGAGAGGATTAGATACACGGCTCAGCAGACAGCATCACCCAGGACAGGATTAGATACAGGGCTCAGCAGACAGTATCACAGGATAGGATTAGATACACAGCTCAGCAGACAGTATCACACAGGAGAGGATTAGATACACAGCTCAGCAGACAGTATCACACAGGATAGGATTAGATACACAGCTCAGCAGACAGTATCACACAGGAGAGGATTAGATACACGGCTCAGCAGACAGCATAACCCAGGACAGGATTAGATACACGGCTCAGCAGACAGTATCACACAGGATAGGATTAGATACACAGCTCAGCAGACAGTATCACACAGGAGAGGATTAGATACCCAGCTCAGCAGACAGTATCACACAGGAGAGGATTAGATACACAGCTCAGCAGACAGTATCACACAGGAGAGGATTAGATACACGGCTCAGCAGACAGAATCACAAAGGATAGGATTAGATACACAGCCCTGCAGACAGTATCACACAGGATAGGATTAGATACACAACCCTGCAGACAGTATCACCAGTACACACACAGGTACTCACATGCAGTGGCGCGCGCGTGCGCACACAAACACACACACACACACACAATCACCTCTGATGGGGACCTTGTGCCACACACACACACACACACACACCTTTCACATCATTGCTCCCTGTGACCTCCGGTGGGCGCTCCAGGCAGCTGTGCTGCATGCCATCGTCCCCTGCGTCCGGCCGACATTTCACACATCCGATCGCATACACTCACACATCCGATCACATACACTCACACATCCGATCGCATACACTCACACATCCGATCGCATACACTCACACATCCGATCACATACACTCACACATCCGATCGCATACACTCACACATCCGATCGCATACACTCACACATCCGATCGCATACACTCACACATCCGATCGCATACACTCACACACACTCACGATATCGCACATACCTGTACAATCGCGCACGCGCGCACACACACAGCAGCGGCGGGCAGAGCGGGGACTTGGGAGAACGGAGGGAGGGGGGGTGTCATTGGAGACGGTAACGGCGGCGGCAGTAGCTGGGGCAGAGCAGGGGCTGGGGAGAACAGAAGGATGGGATGTCATCGGAGACAGTAAGGAGGGGAGGGGAGGGGAGGCGGCCCGTACTCACACATCCCGGCGGTTGACAGGGGTAAAGTGGAACAAACAGCACACGCTGTGAGCTCCACAATAATGGCACCGGACTCTTCCCTCTTGTGTTCTGGACAGCCCTGGGGGCGCGTCCACGTCACAGCAGACGCCCACTGTAACGTATGGAAAGGGGTCGGAGCCCGACTATCAGAGTCTATGCACAGGGGCTGCCATAAAGGAAGGAGTTACTGTCGTTACACACAAGGCAAATCCAGCATGGCAGCCCCCAGTGCCTCCAGTAAAATAAGAATTACATAAAAACTAAATAAGCTGTGATTTTCATTTTGTATTAGAAATACTTGATTTCATAATCACTATTTTTAATACAAAAATAAAAAACCGCGATACCTTCCCTTTAATGTCTTCTTTGTCCTTTTCCCTAGTAATCTGCGTGGTTATTGGCAATATGGTAGTCTGACCCGTCTGACATGGTTTCCATGGTCTGTCCGTTCCACATACTTTACATTTCTCATCTTTTGAGTTATTAATTCTGGCACACTTCTGACACACCCATGAATGTGGAGGATCAATACAGGCTGGCTTACATTCTGGTGTAGTGGTATATTGTACTGATGTGGTGTTTCCACTATTGGGGACAGAAGCTGTCTCCTGAGTCTCCTCCTCTTTTTCCTTTTGTGCCCTAGTTATACTTCTAGTTTGTATGCGTATTGGTGGGTGTATGTGTCTTGGTGGAGTGGGTGATAGTTGTAACTGGAGGGGAGACTGGAGTGAGCTAGAGCCCCCAGAAGCATGAAGGGAGGTGTCATGTACTTCGGAGGTGGGGCTCTGAATTAATTTACAGGTACCATTATCTTGTGATATGGGAGAACTACAAGTAGGAGGACTACCAAATGAGGATGAATCCTTTGGTAGTCCAGGATACCCTGCATTATAGTCAGGAGGGGATCCCGGAAAAGTGGGATATCGCGCATACTCTGCTGAGTATTGGGGTGCCTGTGTGTGTGTGTGAGGGGGAGGTGTATAGCATACTGTGCTCACACTGGCTGTACTGGTGTCTCGCCTGGTTGTTGCTTGTGATGGTGCAGATGGTGATGCTACAATCCCATGACTGTGTGTCCCATTTTGAACATTGTTCATTCTACGTCTTGTTCTATATTCCTCGTCATCGTCATTTATAAGGGGATGATGGCGTTCGGAAGTCCGGATCCATGCTGCCACCTGAGCATGGTATCCGTGCTTCTGAACCCACTGGTCATTCTCTCGGGCAAACTGCCGCCATCGGTGATAATCTAAACAACCTGTTTTAGGCATTCCCGCCTTTTTCAGTATCTTTGCACTATTTTTGACTGCCTTCTCCCCATTTTCCATTCTCACTAAATCAATCATCTTGAATCTTGGATCAATTTTGCTTGACTTAGTAGAATGTCTAGTGAGTCTGGTTCCCATAGTGTTTTAGTTCAAGGGTAGCGATCCCTGTTTTACAGTATCACACTATCGGCTGAACTGCTCAAAGGTAGCGATCCCTGTCATGCAGTTCTAAGCGATTGACTATTCGGCTAGCTACCAATTCCCTTTCCTTCGAATTAGTATTTGCCTGCTAGCGGCCAATTCCTGAACCTTTGTCTCTAAGGCAATCAAACCAACTTCCACTTTCTGTTCTGTTTGAACCCTAATACACCATTGTCTAAGAAAGTAAAGACACACAAACAAATACAACACAATTACAATAGCTATATATTCCTCATGCATCAGAATCATCTGATGCTGACACTTCTATTCCTGAATCCACACCACTTTCTCTATACCTGTAGTTATGAGTAACTTGTCTCCGAGTATACGGTATATACCATCCAGTACGTGCTATATGACTCCAACTCTTCCCTACTGCATGTGGATGAGGAACAACATGCAGAGGTATCACTCTATATTCCTTACCTCTCCTTGTATAGCTATATGCTGGAAAGGGTGACAAATGAATCCTCTCCAAGAATCACCCCTGTGTTCTTTCTTTCTTTACCAATGTTACTGAACAAAGACAATTTTCACAAGTCATGTAATTCATGTAAGTCATGCAAACGCAGTGCTAGGGCGGTATCTCTGAGCATCAAAGATGCAAAACAACCGTTATCAATATATAGCGCAGAAGAGTTAAAAGTTTGAAATGCCCGGGGACAAATTAACAATGTTTCTTCACTATCACCCTCAAGAACAAGCTGCTGAGTATATATCTGAGACAAAAACAATCCTGAACTTTCCTCCGTTGGGCAAAAATGTGCATTAATCCTTACAGTTATAGACCTTTTGCTTGCTATGTCCGTATATGTTAATGCCCAACCATATGCATCTATCAGAGCTGGTCCAGAAAGCAGAAATTCAAACTCAGTATTTATTTCTGGCAGCAACTTATTTACATCTAAGAAAAGTGATATACTTCCAACACAGTCAGCACACGTCATTCCAAATGCATGAGTCACTAAGTCCGTAACTACACATGAAGCTGCAATTTCAGCTGTATGTATTCTCACAAGAAGTCACTTCACTCCCTGTAAATCTCCTCCCCCCTCCTTGCCCTGTTACATGTAACACAATGGAACAGGGAAAGGTGCGCACTGGGAAATGGAATTTTCTTGAGAAATTTCCGCATGCTCTCAAAGATTACCGCACCCGCGGTATAATTCCGCCAAAAAACCGCACCAAAAACCGCATGCGTTTTTTTGCGTTTTGGTGCGGTTTTGGTCCGGATTTGGTGCGGATTTTCCGCAGGATGATCCCTGCGGTTTGTACTGATGAAATCAATAAAGCTATGTTGGACAAAAAAAAAACTAAACCATTTTTGTTGTCACTTCCTCTGTCACTGATTCTCCATTTTCTAACCTCAGAGTGGATATTCTCCTATTTTGTGATGTCAGGCAATTCCATGACAATGCGGCTACAAAGGCCATATTTCCAGTTATTGTTGGTTACTGTGATCAGTCTTCTACGTCGCTGTCGACAACAGGTAATTTATTTATATTTTTTGTTTTTTTAAACACACAAAAAAAAAATTTTTTTGGCATGTGCTATATTACATTTATTTTTTTTTTTTTAGGCAGAAAGAAGAAAAAAAATGTGGATACATCCCATACTAATGACACATGACGAAAAAGGTCATTTTGGACTTCTATATAGAGATTTACGAAGGTAAGTGAACCATGTAATGTATGTAAATAACGTTTTATTGTTTTTATGTCTTAATTTTTATATAACTATCTATCTCTCACTCGCTCTATCCATCTATCTCAATATCTATCTCTCTATCTATCCATTTATCTATATCTCTATCTATCCCTCTATCTATCCCTTATCTATCTATTTCTCTATCTCTCTATCTAGCTATATCTCTATCTATCTATCTATGTATCTATCCCTTATCTATCTATTTCTCTATCTCTCTATCTATCTATCTATCTATCCCTCTATCTATCTATCCCTCTATCTATCCCTCTATCTATCTATCCCTCTATCTATCTCTCTATCTATCTCTCTATCTATCTATATCTCTATCTATCCCTCTATCCATCCCTCTATCTATCTATCCATCTATCTATATCTCTATCTATCTATCTATCTATCTATCTATCTATCTATCTATCTATCCCTCTATTTATCTATCTATCCCTCTATCTATCTATCCCTCTATCTATCTATCCCTCTATCTATCTATCCCTCTATCTATCTATCTATCTATCTATCCCTCTATCTATCCCTCTATCTATCTCTCTATCTATCTATATCTCTATCTATCCCTCTATCCATCCCTCTATCTATCTATCCATCTATCTATATCTCTATCTATCTATCTATCTATCTATCCCTCTATTTATCTATCTATCTATCCCTCTATCTATCTATCTATCCCTCTATCTATCTATCCCTCTATCTATCTATCCCTCTATCTATCTATCTATCTATCTATCTATCTATCTATCTATCTATCTATCTATCTATCTATCCCTCTATCTATCCCTCTATCTATCTATCTATCTATCTATCTATCTATCTATCTATCTATCTATATCTCTATCTATCTATCTATCTATCTATCCCTCTATCTATCTATCTATCTATCCCTCTATCTATCTATCTATCTATCTATCTATCCCTCTATCTATCTATCTATCTATCTATCCCTCTATCTATCTATCTATCTATCTATCTATCCCTCTATCTATCTATCTATCTATCTATCTATCTATCTATCTATCTATCCCTCTATCTATCTATCTATCTATCTATCTATCTATCTATCTATCTATCTATCTATCTATCCCTCTATCTATCTATCTATCTATCTATCTATCTATCTATCTATCTATCTATCTATCTATCTATCTATCTATCTATCTATCTATCTATCTATCTATCCCTCTATCTATCTATCCCTCTATCTATCTATCCCTCTATCTATCTATCTATCTATCTATCTATCTATCTATCTATCCCTCTATCTATCCCTCTATCTATCCCTCTATCTATCTATCTATCTATCTATCTATCTATCCCTCTATCTATCTATCCCTCTATCTATCCATCTATCTATCTATATCTCTATCTATCTATCTATCTATCCCTCTATCTATCTATTAATCTTTTATTTATCTCTCCTTCTATCTATCTATCCTTCTATGTAACCATATATCTATCTATCTATATGTATCTATATAGAAATTTACCTCTCCATCTATATCTATCTATCATTATATCTTTTTACCTGTATGAGCTATCTGTGTCTATCTCTATATGTATCCTTTATCTTTCTTTACACTTTTTTTTTTTGTGAAATGCTAGAAATTATTATTTTTTTTTTTTAACCTTTGTTTTTCAGTTATCCAGAAAAATTTACCGCTTTCTGTCGGCTATCGATTCCGGCCTTTGACCGACTACTATCCTTGGTCCAGTCCGAAATACAATATGCCAACACAAGATTGAGGAATTCGGTGTCTGCTGAGGAGCGGCTGCTCATCACCTTGCGGTAAGTAATTTTCAAAATAGTATCACATTTTTATTTTTTTTTAAATCTAACATGATGTGAACATTCCATTTTGAAATGCATACAATGTTTGTTTTATTTCTGTGTGTGTTTCTAATTTTTAATATTTTTATGTTTCAGATTTCTGGCCACAGGAGAGAGCTACACATCCCTGCACCTTCAATTTCGGGTTGGTAAATCAACCATCTCCGAAATTGTGAGGTGCACATGTGGCGTGATCTGGCAGAAATTGCAGCCCATTGTGATGCCTTCCCCTACCGAGGCGACTTGGCTTCAGGTTGCAGCAGGCTTTCAAACTGTGGCCAACTTCCCCAACTGTATAGGTGCGGTCGATGGCAAACATGTAAGAGTGCAGAAGCCACCGCGATCAGGATCACTCTTCTTTAATTATAAGAAGTATTTTTCGGTGGTCCTCATGGCAGTGGCTGATGCACATTACAAATTTATTGCCATCGATGTCAGTGCTTATGGCAGTACGGGTGATTCTCGGGTGTTGCGAACATCACAGATTGGACTGCAAATTCTTCAGGATTGCGGAACGCTCCCAGCCCCACAACCTTTGCCGGGCTCCACAGATCCAGTCCCCTTTGTGATGGTATCGGATGAGGCATTTCCTTTATTGCCAAACCTGCTGCGCCCATACCCACGAAGGGGACTGGATACCCGGCGGAGGATTTTTAATTATAGGCTGAGTCGTGCACGCAGATATGTGGAGTGCACCTTCGGAATCCTGACTAGTCAGTGGAGGATTCTACACACAACCATCCAGTTAGAAACAGAAACCGTTGACACTGTGATAAAGGCCTGTTGTGTTCTCCACAACTATGTTAGAGAGTACAGCTCTCAACAAGGTGAGGAAACACAACAGGCCGAATTACATCCAGTGAGCAACATGGTTTTGGGACGTCCATCAAACTCGGGTGTGTTGGTGCGAGAATCCTTCACTGACTACTTCATGAGTCCAGAAGGTGCCGTGCACTGGCAATACTCCTGTGTTGGTGATGTGCAGCCGGATCAGCAGAGACCCATGGGTCAAGATTGACGACGAATGTGCTGCCCCTGTGCCAGCAGCCAGCGATGCTCGGATCTGGATGGATGGATGTCACGGTACACCTTTGATCACCGTCTGCCGTCTTCCCGTCTATCAGCCAAAGAACACCATCTGCCACCTACCCAATGAACCAGGGCTACAACCCCGGCGTCTCTGCCCTTTGCACTTGAGCTTCTCCTCCTCTACACGTAAAGTAAAGGTCAAGTACTATTCTTCCCTCACTGGGCTGTTGACACCCCTAGCTGGCCGTTCTCCATCCACATGGTCCCGTACACTTTTGTGTTTGTCCTACCCTTGGTGGATTGACTGGTTTCTGGTCAGCTGTTTGTAACCGTGTGTGGGTTGTTGTTTTGCATGTCCCTGTGTAACAACCTGTCAAAGCCATGGCATCGCAAAGATTATAATGTAATTGAAATTTTTTAATGTTTTTGTCTTTTTTACAATGTATGGTTTTGTCCTTTGGATCCAAAATTTATGATCTTTTGTTCAAATAAAATTAATAGTGAAATAAATTGCTTCCCTTGTATTTTTGCAAAAGAATTAAATTTTATTACATGCTTTACAAAAGTAAAAACAAAATAGTGGCCTACCAGCCACACAAATAACCCAACAACCCACCCTACATATAACAAACGGTGGTTGTAAATATAAGTATTTTTAATAGAATTCTATTAGAAATCTGTAAAGTATTGTTTTTATTATTTGACCCTTTTTTTTTTTTTTTTTAAACCAAACAAAAAACACATATGACAGTGCTGTACAAAATTTTTGGCACCCCTGCAATCCTGTCACAGAAAAATCAGTTTATTCATGAAAATGATAATAATCTTAACTACTTTGTGATTATAATCTTAGATTCAATCTTCAATTTTCGTGAAGAAATTGAGTATTCTCAGACAGACAATACTTTAGGCCACACTGTATCCATAAGCAAATTTAAATTGACAACTATAACAATGTAATTAACCTAAATTTAAAAACAAAAAAAAAATAAGTACAGTCACTCTAGCAGCTGTGATATGCCCACAGGAATACATGAAGGACAGATCTTTTTATTAAATTACGACATAGACACTGGAGTCATCAGCATGTACAAATTAAACTTTGTAAAGAACGGACCCTATTTTTATGGTGATTTATTGTTGGACAGTGAGGCAGGGATTTGAAAAATGCACACAGGACTGCTGAACCAGTCATGAATACAAATTTGACATCCCTGCAACACTCAAGGCCCTGTCACACACACTGATAAATCTGCGGCAGATCTGTGGTTGCAGTGAAATTGTGGACAATCAGTGGAAGGTTTGTGGCTGTGTACAAATGTAACAATATGTCCATAATTTCACTGCAACCACAGATCTGACAAAGATTTATCTCTGTGTGTGACGGGGCCTTCACACTTGCGAGAGACTTGCCCAAGTCTCGTTTCACATCACCAGGCACAGCAACACACTCTCCTGACAGGAACAGATCGGCTGTATGTATTTCTATGCAGCTGAGACACTCCTGTCCGGAGAGTGTGTGGCCATGCCGGGTGATGTGCTGACAGACTGGCGCAATTCTCTCGCCATTGTGACTTTGTCCGATTTGTAAAAATTAACATAAAAATTTTAGAGTAATAAAAAAAAATTGGTACATACTTATGGATAGAGTGTCTATGGCTTTTTCCAAAAAAAAGTGCGGCCTTCATGTTATCATGTGTGATACATATCTGAGGTACATATATAAATATCACACCTATATAATTCTTGGGTAAAATACCCAGAATTATAGTTGTCAGGTTGGTTGGTCATTGAAGACCTCTGTTGATTTAGAACATTATTTTGGCTTACTTCAGCTGATTGATCTTGGGATTGAAAACTTGGTGTTGTTACACCAACATAACCTTGGTTTTGTTGACCCGGGGGAAAATTGTTTGGTTGGGATTGTTGCTGGATCGTTGTTTGCTCAGTAGTGGTTTGGTTACCAAATGCATTACAAATGACATTTACAATTTTGGCTAGACTGGGATGGGGGGGGGGGGCGCCTTCAAAACCATCAAACAGTGCACAGCATGCAGCCATGCATGTTTACTGTGTTTGTTTGGACATTTCTTGCAGCCTGCTAGACAAGCTGGAAGCAAATGAGTCGCATTTATTTGCTTGTGAGGCTGATTTTTTTAAAAGGTTCAATGCCTCACAAGTCAGCTGATCACATTTCTCTGACACAGTTGAAGATTTTGCAGTCTTCCCTTTTTTACGGAGCAATATGGTAGACCTTTCTTTATTTGCCACTGCAGAAGATGGCATGCTGCTACATATATTGGAAGCTGTGGCTAAATAATCGGTGTCCGGCCGTTCTTCAGAGGCTGATGGTTCAGGTGCAGTGTAAGGTAACTCCGAGCTGATGTTGCAAGCAGCTGCGGATCCGATATCCTCCAAATCGTCGGTTGCCAAAGGTTGCATGTCACAGTCGGATTCTGGTTCCATAGTCACATTTGGCGCTTCAGGCATGATGTTACCTTCAGTGCTAAGATTTCAAAGAGACAAATATTGTATCAGATTTATGGGAAAACATATTGATTTTACAAAAAATTACAAAGACAAATACTTACGGTCGTAATCTTCGCCCAGTGTTAACCCCATTACGACCGCGTTACGTTTTAAAACGGCACCAAAAAAGGGTACTTATTCCTTTCTGCCGTTTTAAAACGGCGGCCAGAAATAAGTGTATAGCGCCCCCCAGCGTCAGAAAATCTCCGGGGTTTCAGCTACCGGGGGTAGCTGAGACCCTGGAGATCATGATTCGGGCCGGTTTTTCCGGTCCCCAGTCACGTGATGACCGGTATACACCGTATACCGATCATCAAGTTATAGTAAATGACCGCGCCGGTAAAAAATGATTTATCTCCCATCTGGCATGATCAAACATGCCAGATGGGAGATAAATCTTTTTCCCGGTTCCCTCTGGTCCCCTCGGTATCCCCAAAGTGCCCCCCCCGACCCCCAACCCCCTCCCGAAAATCCAAGATGGCCGCGCGCACCGGCGAGCACAGCAGCGCGCCGGCCGCATTTACACTTGTCTTATGGTTTCTGTCGCATGTGCCATAACACATGCGACAGAAACCTGCTCCCCAGGCCCTGCCGGGTCCCCCCCTATCCCCCCCGGTGTCAGACATACCTGTCGGAGCGCTGATCCCCCGCGGCTCCCTCCTCCGGCTCCTTCACAGCAGACGCTGACACACGTGCAGAGCGCGGCTGTCAGCTTCCTGTGTTCAGAGACGCTGGCTGCTGCTGCTGCTGCTGCACGGAGTCTGCAGCTGTGACCCGGGGAGAGTGAGTGCAGATTCTTTGCACCCACTCTCCTCAAATGGAGGGTCTGCAATACTAGAAAATGGGGAATACGTTCCCTGAACGTGTCCCCCATATTCTAGAAGGTCCAGAGTCGACAAGGGACGTCCAAATGGATTACAGCGGATTTTTTTTTTCTTTTCAATAAATTGCTCAATCAGGGAATGTTTTGGGAAGTGTTTTTTCAAATAAATTTTTTTTTGTTGTCAATTTTTTTTTTTATTACTGTCAATTAGTTATGTCGGGTATCTGATAGACGCCGTGACATAACTAATTGCTGGGCTTGATGCCAGGTGACATTACACACCTGGTATCAACCCCATTTATTACCCCGTTTGCCAACGCACCAGGGCGCGGGATGAGCTGGGGCGAAGCGCCAGAATTGGCGCATCTAATGGATGCGCCACTTCTGGGGCGGCTGCGGCCTGCTATTTTTAGGCTGGGAAGAGTCCAATAACCATGGCTCTTCCCACCCTGAGAATACCAGACCCCAGCTGTCAGCTTCACCTTGGCTGGTGATCTAATTTGGGGGGACCCCACGTTTGTTTTGTTTTTTTTAATTATTTATTTATAAATAATAAAAAAAAAAACAGCTTGGGGAGCCCTCCAAATTGATCACCAGACAAGGTGAAGCTGTCAGCTGTGGTTTGAAGGCTACAGCTGTCTGCTTTACCCTAGCTGGCTATCAAAAATAGGGGGGACCCCACGTCATTTATTTTAATTCTTTTTTTTTTTTTTTGGGCTAAATACATGGCTAGGCATCCTTTAGTGTCACATGAAAGGCACTAAAGGGCGCCAGCTTAGAATATGCAGGGGGGTGGGACGTTATATATGTTTGACATCTATCCATTCATCCATTGTAGCATTTTAGGCTGTGTGCCCACAATCAGGGTTTGCAGCGTTATGGGCGCAGAGTGTTTTCCCTGCGTCCATAACGCTGCGTTGTGCAGTAGAAGCACAGTGGCAGGATTTTTAGAAATCCCGTGCCCACTGTGTTTCTTTTCTCCGCAGCATAAATCGACCTGTGGCGCAGCTTCCCGAGCCTCAGCATGTCAATTTATGCTGCGGAGATGAGTGTTCTCTGCATGTAGAATAGAACTAAAGTCCACAGCAGCCTGAACCCAAATCGTGGGCATGGGCAGCTGCGTTCTCCCGTGGACAACACTCACATCTCTGCAGGAAGGCTGACACTGTGTACTAGACGCCGTGTCGCTGGATCATGGCCACATAGCCTAAAGGCTACTTTACACACTGCGATATCAGTCCCGATATCGCTAGCGTGGGTACCCGCCCCCATCTGTTGTGTGACACGGGCAAATCGCTGCCCGTGCCGCACAACATCGCGCAGACGCGTCACACATACTTACCTGCCCGGCGACGTCGCTGTGACCGGCGAACCGCCTCCTTTCTAAGGGGGCGGTCCGTGCGGCGTCACAGTGACGTCACTGAGCGGCCACCCAATAGAAGCGTAGGGGCGGAGATGAGTGGCCGGAACATCCCGCCCACCTCCTTCCTTCCTCATAGCGGCCGGGAGGCAGGTAAGGAGAGGTTCCTCGTTCCTGCGGCGTCACACATAGCGATGTGTACTGCCGCAGGAGCGACGAACTACATCGTTACTGCTGCAGTAACGATAATCGAGAATGGACCCCCATGTCACCGATGAGCGATTTTGCACGTTTTTGCAACGATGCAAAATCGCTCATCGGTGTCACACGCAGCAACATCGCTAATGCGGCCGGATGTGCGTCACCAATTCCGTGACCCCAACGACTCCGCATTAGCGATGTCGCAGCGTGTAAAGCCCCCTTAACAGTGAGAAATTTGTTGCTACAGCAACATTTTTGTGAAGTACCTGTGGATTCAAAATGTTTACTATACTCCTGAATAAAATCCTTGAGGGGTCCAGTTTCCAAAATGAGGTCACTTGTGGGGGGTTTCTGATGTATAGGTACCCAAGGGGCCCTGCTAATGTGACATGGTGTGCGCAATTTACTTCAACTTTTCCAAAATTCAAATGGTGCTCCTTCCATTCCAAGCCCTCCCATTTATCCAAACAAAGGTTTTTGGCCACATGTGGGGTATCCCTGCGCTCACAAGAAATTAGATAACAACCTGTGGGGTACACGTTTTGTTGTTGCCTCTTGAAAAAGTGAAAAATGTGTCGCTAAATCAACATTTTTGTGAAAAAAATGAAAATTTCAATATGGCAACCTAAGCTTATCAAATTCTGTGAAGTATTCGTGGATTCAAAATGCTCAATATACACCTAGATAAAAGCCTTGAGGGGTCTTGTTTCCAGAATGGGGTCACTTGTGGGGGACCTCCACTGTTTAGGTACCTTAGGGGCTTTCCAAATACGACATAGCGTCCGCTAATTATTCCAGCCAATTGTGCAGTCAAATGGCACTTTTTCCCTTCCGAGCCCTGCTGTGCACCCAAACAGTTAATTTCGACCACACATAAGGTATCAGCATACTCAGGAGAAATTGCACAATAAATTTTATGCTGATATTTTTCCGTGTACTCTTGTTAAAAAAAAGCTATCTGGTTGAAGTAACAATTTTGTGGTAAAATTTTATTTTTTTATTTTCATGGCTCAACATTATAAACTTCTGTAAAGCACTTGGAGGTTCAGGGTACTCACCAAACATCTAGATAAATTCCTTGAGGGGCCTAGTTTCCAATATGGGGTCACTTGTGGTGTTTTTTTGCTGTTTACGTACCTTAGGGGTCCTCCAAATGCGACATGGTGCCCGCAATCTTTTTCAGCCAAATTTCCTTTCCAAAATTCAAATATTGCTCCTTCCGTTCCAAGCTCTCCCATTTCTCCAAACAAAGGTTTCATACCACAAGTGAGGTATCACCGCACTCATAAAAAAGTGGGTAACAAACATTGGGGTCAAATTTTTGGAATTACCTCTTGAAAAAGTGAAAAAATTGATGCTAAAGCAACATTTTTGAGAAAAAAAATGAAAATTTTCAATGTGACAACGTAACGTTATCAAAATCTGTGAAGTACCTGTAGATCCAAAATGCTCACTATACCCCTAGATAGAAGCCTTAAGGGGTCTAGTTTCCAAAATGGTGTCACTTGTGAGGGGTTTCTGCTGTTTAGGTACCTTAGCGGACATGTAAATGCAACATGGTGCCCGCAATCTATTTCAGCCAAATTTGCTTTAGAAAATTCAAATATTGCTCCTTCTGTTCCGAGCCCTCCCATTTGTCCAAACAAAGGTTTCTGACCACATGTGGGGTATTGGCGCGTTCATAAGAAAGTGGGTAACAAGTTTTGGGGTTCATTTTGTTGTGTTATTTCTTCTAAAAGTGAATAAATTTGGGGTAGAGCAACATTTTAGGTAAAATTTTATTTTTTGCTTTTTTTCATTCCACTTTGCTTTAGTTCCTGTGAAGCACCTGAAGGGTTAATAAACTTCTTGGATGTGATTTTGAGCAGTGTGAGGGGTGCTGTTTTGAGAATGGTGTCACTTTTAGGTATTTTCTGTCACTTAGGCCTCTCAAAGTCACTTCAAATGTGATGTGGTCCTTAAAAAAATGGTTTTGTGAATTTTGTTGAAAAAATGGGAAATTGCAGATGAACTTTGACCCCTTCTAACTTCCTAACCCCAAAACATTTTGTTTCAGAAATTGCGCTAATGTAAAGTAGACATGTGGGAAATGTTATTTATTAATTGTTTTGTGTGACATAACTCTCTGGGTTAAGGGCATAAAAATTAAAAGTTTGAAAATTGCTAAATTTTCAAAATTTTCATCAAATTTTCGATTTTTTCACAAATAAAAGCAAAAAATATCATTCTAAATTTATAACTATCATGAAGTACAATATGTCACGAAAAAACAATGTCAGAATCATTGGGATCCGTTAAAGCGTTCCAGAGTTATAACCTCATAAAG